>NW_021303860.1:0-1339 GCF_002162155.2 Triticum dicoccoides
AAAGCTGGATTGGCATTTGATCTGCGGAATACAACTACTTTGACCCAATCCTAGATATGGATGAGGTACTGGAGTTTGTTTCTCCTATTCATTCTAAAATAGAATGGCTTGGCGGACCA
Source organism: Triticum dicoccoides (assembly GCF_002162155.2). Classification (NCBI taxonomy): domain Eukaryota; kingdom Viridiplantae; phylum Streptophyta; class Magnoliopsida; order Poales; family Poaceae; genus Triticum; species Triticum dicoccoides. Next base: position 120 of record NW_021303860.1, read on the forward strand.
CAAGGGTAATAGGCATCGACGAACGAATGCACGCATACTCTTGACTATCAATTGATAGGCGAGGGTCGGAAACAACTAAGATGGGTCAACTCAAAAGAACATATGATTTTCTGAGTTGTGGATGCATGGATTAGCATGTCGAACGAAGTTCAACATAATTCTTCCGGATAACCCATGCAGAAAGGTAGAACTGGCAGAGTCACGATTTATGAATGGAGAACTCCTCAAGAATAATCCTGTTGTGATATTTCAGTTCAACGAGGAACTTCTGCCATAAGTAGTTCATGGTATTTGGAAGAAGAAGATACCACGGACTTCAAGGACTATCGCAAAGGTTACTAATATCCTGAAGGAAACTAGCAAACACTATCAACATGAAGTAAGTAGAGTGAATCTCGGGTTCAAGAACCCAGGAACAGAATACCTACCACTAGTAGCATCACGGGATGCTTTCGAGAATGATGGCCAGAATCATCACACTGGGAACACAAATCATGGCTAAATTACTAGATGATCCCCTAAGACACCTAGGGTCATAATAATATCTCCAACATATATGTCAAGGTAACGGGGTACCTCAACTCACTGATTAGTGTGGTTAATCTGGCCCATGGGAACATTGAACCGGGAAGAAAGGATTTGCAAATGCATCAGACTACTTAGAGACCTGGGATGACTCGGACAGCATAACGGCTGTAAATGCTCAGAAAAGATTTGAGACATTCACAAAAATGGTGGCATAACCACTCAGAAGCACAATATCACGGTTTCGAGATCAACAATTAACATACGGAAGCAGTAAAAACTGAACAGAGGCTTAAGTCCAAAAATCTTATAAGTCTACTGATTAGTAACACGTGATCCTAATAGAAAGAAGAGATAGCCTAGTTCTTAATCCCCGCAGGAAAGATAAGATGACTCAGATCAGAAGGGCATGAGGTATAAGGAGTAAAAAGAGCCTTACGTTCCATCCCACAATCAATTCCCTTATATAACTAAAGAATTTCTAGACTCGACTTCGACCAGTTTGGCTTGGTAATCCTACAGGCAGTCAAGCTCTGATACCAACGCTGTCAGGACCCTGACTCGATGTCACATTGATCTAGCCGGTAACACCTCATATCACTTTGCGGCCTCACGCACGGTATTCCCACGGGTGTCGCCTTACCTTTGCCCGGGACCGTTTGCGCCTTTTGGCACACGTATATGACAGTGTCGCT
>NW_021303861.1:0-1134 GCF_002162155.2 Triticum dicoccoides
AGATACACATCAAGAGGGGTGGAAAGAAACGGATGACGAAGGTTCACTAGGTGGACAACAATTCCACACTTAAGAAGGTGGTAAACGATTGTCCACGTAGCGAGGAGTTGAGTTGCCATGATACCACGACGAAACATCCTGGAGGAGGGTGATTCGTAGATTATTTCCTTAAGTGGCAAAAAGAATTACCTTTGATTCAGAGATCATTGAAAACCTTTATACCAGCCTAAGGCAATTCTCAAGCGATCGTTTGGAGGGGGTCAGTAGAATGGCATACTCGGACTTGGATGATGTGGATTACCTTGTTGAAGACAACGCAATGGATGAATTTGCTTATCACCGGAAATGGAAGAGACCCATGGTAGAATGGCACATTGGCGGTGCAAACTGGGAACAAAATGCAAATGATGGGAATGATTCTAGTAACTGGGAAGAGGCTCAACAATAGAGAGTTATCCCACTATTGGAATGGTTATAGCATAACCGAGGAAACTGAGAGCGCTATACAGTTAATGCCGACGATCAAACCTAGCACTTGCGCGTGCTCTCAAGAACTTGAGCATTTCCACATTCATCAAGGTTTTACCAACATCCGTGTCAAGGGTCCGGTAAACAACTTACTACCACGATGAATGGTGATGGAGGATGCAGATGCAAAGGAAGATAACACTTTCTCAGATTTCACCTTAGCGAGGCCAAGGAAATAAAATCTGGATGATCGACCGAGAGACATTTAGCACTCCGCTTCTAATGTTCTCCTTGATGTGCTAGTGTAACCCATTCATAGATATGGTTTGATATCTAGAACATCAAGTAAAAAGGTCGGACTTCGGAACACAGAAATCCATAGGGGCAACTAGGGAGTAAATCCTACGAAATCCCTATGGGGAGGTGGCCAACTTCCTCAAATCAAGATACTACAACAGGAGGTCTTCCGGCTGGGTGTGTTGGCCACGACATCCACCTTACCGGTTATCGAGAGACCAATATTATAGATCTTGGGGAAATGTTCCAACCATCATATCTGCCTGAGATTCAGATCTGGTTGGTGTCAGGATATTCCAGGCTCATCGAGTCTAGGAAGAAAAATGAAAGTTTGCAACACAAATCGACGAGATGACGTTGCGGGATTCT
>NW_021303862.1:0-1269 GCF_002162155.2 Triticum dicoccoides
ATTAATGGAGAAGCAATTCGCAATTCCTTTCTGAATGTTTCTCTTGATGCGGGAGATTCCCGGATCTACCTTCTGTGCTTTGATAATCTGATCCGTAAGGGTAGGTTTTGCCACCAAGGTGGAAAGAAAACCTTGAGGTACAATGTGAAGGTTAAGCTTCCGAAATTCCTCATGGAGAAGCGGTTGACTTTGTTGTAACATCAGGTTGTTACAATAAGATTTACGACTTAGCGCATCAGCCATGACGTTGGCTTTCCCTGGGGTGTAGGTTATTCCTAGGTCGAAGTCTGTGATCAATTCAACCCAACGTCTTTGCCTGAGATTTAGATCCGGTTGGGTGAAAATGTACTTCAGACTTTGGTGGTCAGTGAATATTTCGCAACGATTACCGAGGAGGTAATGTCGCCAGGTCTTAAGTGCATAGACTACGGCTGCAAGCTCTAGATCATGAGTAGGATAATTCTCCTCATGTGGGTGCAATTGCCGTGAAGCGTAAGCAATTACGTGTCGATCTTGCATGAGAATGCAACCTAGTCCTTGTCGCGAGGCGTCGCAGTAGATAACAAAGTCCTTGGAGAAGTCTGGCGGTACCAGTACGGGAGCAGAGGTCAGGCGTCTTTTCAGTTCCTGAAAGCTGTGCTCACATTGTGGAGTCCATTCGAACTTCTTATCTTTCTTGAGGAGTTCGGTTAGAGGTTTGGAAACTTTGGAGAAGTTCTCGACAAAGCGACGACAATAGCTCGCTAAGCCCAGAAAACTCCGAACTTGCTTGACCGATTCAGGTGGAGTCCAATTAAGGACGGCTTGAAATCGCTCAGGGTTAACAGCAATACCTTTACCAGATATTACATGACCCAGATAGGTCACTTCTGACAACCAGAATTCACATTTAGAAAATTTGGCATAAAGGCGATGCTCTCGAAGTTTCTGCAACACTAGCCTTAGATGCTCGGCATGTTCTTCCTCGTTCTTGGAGTAGATGAGTATATCATCGAGGTAAACCACGACGAATTTATCCAAATACTCCATGAAGATTGAGTTCATTAACCGAGAAAAGGTGGCTGGAGCGTTGGTTAATCCGAAGGACATGACGGTGTACTCGTATTGGCCATAACGAGTAACAAAGGCCGTTTTAGGAATGTCCCCGTTTCTGATTTTGATTTGATGGTAGCCCAACCTCAAATCCATCTTGGAGAAGACTGAGGATCCAGCGAGCTGATCATACAGGTCGTTGATCCTGGGAAGCGGATATTTGTTCTTGATTGTGAC
>NW_021303863.1:0-1017 GCF_002162155.2 Triticum dicoccoides
AAGATATATATCAGGAACATATCTACCCTCAAATGGTGGAATATTCAATTTCAGTTTAGGAATATGGACATCATCTCGTACCTGAGGTGGTGGTGCAGGCCTACCATTACGAATATATACCTGAGGTCGACCTGCTGGTGGTGGTACAGGTGGCTGCACGTAGTGTTGATTTTGATCAACCTCATCCTCATAATCTCCCACATAATCATCCTCCTCCGCATCAGCAGCAGGAGCCACAGAAGTATCAACAGCAGCACCAACAGTTTGGCCAAACGCAAGAGGAACACGGCTTGCTCGGCGGAGATCTGCTTCGCGACGTGGAGGTAGTCGTTGTTGTTGTTGTTGGAGAGGTGCGTTAGGTGCAGCGGGTGGTGGTGGTGGAAGACGCGCGAGCAATTCATTAAACTTGTTATCGAGCTTTGTTTCGATCGTCTTCTCAAAGCCAGTGATCTTCTCCATGGCCTCTTCAAAATTGTTCAGCACATCTTGCACCTGTTCAGTCATCATTTGCTGAAACTTATCATGAAGCTCCTTGTTCGATAAATTCTCCCAGTCAATCTCGTCGGCTTGTGATCCTGGCATGGTTAGCAGCAATAGAAACACACAAGAATATGATCCTACAGACTACGAACAAGTGGTGGTGGTGGGTGTCACAAATCCGTCAAGCAAATCTCAAATTCTTACCAGTTCTTACCCAGCAGCAGGCGGTGATCGGCAACCGTTGTAGTCAAAAACTCTCAAAGCTTGGATAGAACGATTACCAGGGAGAGTCAAACACACGACGTAGATGTATGTGGAGCTGGGAAGGCTTATAATATGGTAGCAAAAAGGGTCAGCAATAATCAATTCAGAGATGCAAAGTTGAATAAACGCTCAACGACGGTACTGTGCTGGTCCTAGGCTAGACTGTGCTAGAGACGCGACCCTAGAACACTAACAAAATCACGGCGCGGCACGTAAACAAGGGAAAAGCACACTCTGAATTTTTTTTTTCGCTCTTTTTTTTTTTGCGCTCTC
>NW_021303864.1:0-3458 GCF_002162155.2 Triticum dicoccoides
GTGAGCTCCATATATGAATTTCCTAATGTAGATATGTGTAGTTAATTTAGATGCATAGTTTAGATGTGTAGTTAATTGAGTTGTTGTAATTTGTTCGTAAATGAATTATATGCAAAAGTTAGAATTTTTAATTAGTTTTTGCATATAATTCATTTGAAGTTAATTGAGTTGTTGTAATTTGTTCATATTTTTTTTTGGTTTATATGTAATTTGTAACTAGTTTATTTTTAATTAGTAAGTACTACTTTATTCTATTTATAGTAAGTGCTTAGTAGTTGAACTAGTTGATTTAACAAAACTAGTTTATTTTACTATAGGAGTAGTTTATTTTTAGCAAAGAAATTAATAGAACTCGCTTGTTTTTTTAGTTAAAGCAATTATTTTCGCATCGACGTCGACGATGCCTATCCCGCATCCTCGTCGTCGACTCAGCGGAGGAGGCCGGCTTGATCAAAGGGGCCATGTCTGGGACTGGGCTCCGCCGGGCTGGTTTTGGGAGGTGCTACCTTCCGAAGGCGTAGGTTGGTGAGGAGCCAGCCCATCGTTGACCCGATCCTTGTTTGGTGGCGGTCGCGTGGGCCAGTGACGGTGCCGAGGCTTCCGGACACCGCGGAGGTGGTACGTCACCGTGTCAGCGAGGAGGACGAGCATGTCCATCGCTACATGGTCGCGTTGGAGGGCAGGTTCGACAATACCTGGCAGGTTCTTCAGGGATCTCACTGGAGCGATCCTGTGATGGTTCCTTCTCTTTGGGTGTCCACCACCCGCGCCCATACCCGTTGGGCGCTACGGTTCTAGCTGTACTGGCGATGCTATATGTATGATAGTATTCGAGGTGTATTAGTGATAATATTCGACGATGTACGGACGCATGGATATGATGTATTTTTTCTTATAATTGAATGCATCCTAATTTGAATACTAATTTATGTTGCGATTTGATTTTGCTTATTGAATGCTCAAATTGGAAAACTACTCCTACTTTGAATGCTAAAATTGGAGAGCACTATGCAAGGCGTATGCATATGATTAGTTGATAGCTTATAGGGTTTTTGTTTTCGCAGAAATCTAGGAGCCCCCGGCACCTCCATCATCCCCGTCGTCGTCCCCGTCACCGACCCCCTCCGACCTTGAGGTGAGACTAGCCAAATCCTCTTTTAGAAAGATAATTAAACGATATTGCCGGTTGACTTTAAGTCTGTCGAGTCTCCACCATATATGAGAAGATGAAGAATCCCGACTGTTGTCGTGGGGGTAGCTTCTCCTTCATTCTCGTGTGCTGGACAATTTGGTGTAATGCACTCGGGAACGAAAGGAGGAGCTACCATCACAGACGGTCGCAAATGTCACAAAGGAATCATTGAGAGAGAGTTCCACCATATATATATGAGAGGACGAAGAATCCCAACTATTTTCGTGGGGGTCGCTTCTCCTTCATTCCCGTGTGCTAGACATTTTGGTGTAATGCACTCGAAGATGAAAGGAGGAGCGACCATCACCAATGGTCGAATGTATACACCACATGAGCTGAGAGTTTTCAACAAAAGACTCGACGGGCCGATAGTCAACCCGTGATGAATAATAATGATTTAACTTAGGTTTTTTAGTACATATATTTAATTGTAGATGTTTAATATTTGAATTATGAACATAGGAAATGTCGTACTCTGACGACGAAAGTCTCCGGGGGAGTGCGACTGGTGCCACAACGACCGAGGTCAGTGCGACGGGTGCCACAACGACCGAGGTCAGTGCGACGGGCCTCACCTGGACGAAGATCGGCGCTTCAGCATTAAGCTGGAGGAGACCTTCGATGTTGAAACAATACGCAACAACGACAAGTGTTATTTTTTCGTAATTAAGCACGACTTCAAATATTTCAACGTGTACTTTTCATCTTTTACAATTCGACTAGTTTATCCCATGCCATGCAAGACGCTATGTCTTGGAGAGGATGGGTTTTGAAGACCATGGAAGTTTCGAAACAAAGAAAAATCACCTAAGGACCCATCATGGTGTGGATTTTGAAGTAAAGATGTACAATTCTGAGAGCGTAACCCATTTTGGTTGCAAAAACTGGGAAGCACTTTGCAAGATGTATGGTTTTGATGAGGGTATGCTTGTCACCATGGATCTTGGTGATCCTGAAATCGAGCAAGACAATATGGACATTTGGGTCCTTGTTGATACACCTCCAATTCTACCGCAATGTGAGTTTCTCAAACATAGTTATTAGCTAATTTATATTGTTTATTTCAAAATAGTTGACAGCTTATTTCCATTGACAGCTTATTTTGATTGTTCAAACAATGTGCGGAACATGGTAGACAAAACCTACTACACCGATGGCTCCGAATTAACTTATCAGGAGAAAAATCATCTGATCGAATTTTGTACTGATATTGAGAATTACAATATCTACAATCAAACTCCTCAACATTATGGTCAATACGTGCCACTAGTGCACGTTTTGAACTACGTAACTACCATGGAGATACCATGGTAAGATATTTTACTATTACAACATCTGTGCATCTTTTGCATACTTCTAAAACTAGTACATAATTGCTAACTATGAATTTATTACTATGTTTTTCAATAGAGAATCCCAGAGGATTGTGTGCCTCATTTGATGTATCAGAATGGCAGCCTTCGTGTTTTGAACATATATCCAGGTCATCCTATGAATCTCAACTGTCCATACCGGATTTCTCAAAGAAGTGGAGACATGCTAATCAAAAAATGGAAAAAATGTATGGACAATCGTAAGGAGGTTCTTGGAAGAAAAAGGAAGCGAAGCACAAGAATTAGAGACAGGATGATCTCCATTCTCCATAATGGAGAGTCAGGGTCTATATTGTTTTATGCTATTTTACCTTAAAGAGGGTATTTAAGTCCTACCTAATACTGATGATCATGTGGTAAGAACAAAGTAGGGTTGGTTCAAAGGTCTTTGCCGTCAGCTACAAGAAAACGGACGGCAAAGATGTGGCTAATGGCAAACAAAGTCTTTGCCATCAGCTCGTTCTTTGCCATCCGCTAGCAGACGGCAAAGAGGTGGGTGGGTCCAGCTATTGTTTAACCCAACGGCCCCACCTCTTTGCGGACGGCAAAGAATCTTTGCCGACCGTTGGCTGACAACAAAGAGGCAGGTACATTAACGGTCGTCCCACCCCCCTCTTTTCTCTCCACTCTCTCATTCCTCTCCACTCACACCCGCACCACCGCCACAGAACCCGTCTGCCATAGCCGGCCGCCCCGCTGCCCCGCACCCCTCCCCTGCAGCCCCCTAACCTCCATTGCACCCCAGTCGCCCCTTCCTCGTCCCCCCACCCCCTCCCCTCCTTCGCCATCACCCACCCACACCGGCCCGAGCCGCCACCGTCGCCCCCGTCCGGCTATATGCGGACCTAATTTGGTAAAATTCTGCAAACGACATTTTTTAAGGATGGTTTGTA
>NW_021303865.1:0-1415 GCF_002162155.2 Triticum dicoccoides
CTTCATCCATCCTAATTTCAGCTTTAGTGGCCCAAACCGGCAATTGCCTTCTAGGGTTATAACCGTGGTGTCAGCGTTGATGCCGTCTGATGCATGCAGAACCTGCGAGACCTGGCGCACCCAATGAGTCGTCGATTCTCCTTCCTCTTGGACACAGGCAGCTAAGTCCACTATCGACATAGACTGCTTACATGTATCCTTGAAATTACCGATAAACCGGGCTCGTAATTGGGCCCATGAACTGATAGAATTGGCCGGTAAGCTTTTCAACCAAGTGCGGGCCGTTCCTTCAAGCATCATGGTGAAGTACTTCGCACATGCCGCATCATCCACATCAAGCATCTCCATGTCCATCTCATAGCTCTCCACCCATGTCTCTGGGGGTTGATCCGCCGTGTAATTTGGTACCTTGCGCGGGCCCTTGAAATCCTTGGGCAGGCGCACATTGCGTAAAGCGGGGACAAGGCAAGGCACCCCCAAAGAACTAGAAGTAACACTAGGTTCAACCGAAATAGTTGGACGAACCGGCGTAAGCTGTCGAGCCCGATACTGTGCGGCTAATTCGGCCTCCCTGCGCGCTCGGGCCCGGTCCACCACTTCCTGAGCATTATCCACCGGGTTGTTGCCGCGGGGTGCTCCCCTCGTTCATTACTTGACACGGCCGGTTCATCCATATGCCTGCTATAGCTCCAGCTTGGGCGAGGGGTCGAGTGGATCCGGTCACAGCTGTACGAGTATGCTTCCTGTTGGACCAAAGCTGTCCTAAGAAGCTCCTTGACCCGTCACGTCTCTACCGCCTGCGGCGAGTCACCTTCAATTGGAATGGCCTCCAGCCGTGCAGCATTGGCAACGAGATTGTCCATCGGGTTGGAGTAGTGACCCGGAGGTGTTGAAACAGCCTGAGGTATAATAGTGTTTTGACGAGGTAGATCCATCAGACGGGGCTGAACCGGCGTGCCGGTCCCAGGAGCTTCCGCCCGATTTACCTCCAGCAGATCACCGGTTCCTGCTCCTGGGGTGTTGAAAAGGTCTCTGGCCTCAAAAACCGAAGGCAGACGGGATCGGTACTTCCTCTTCATGACTTCATGCGACGCGTTCTGGTCCAACATGAGCCTGTAGGCTTGTGCTTCTAAAGCGGCCCGCTCTGCGATCATCCTGGCATTCTCAGCTGCCAGGTCCGCCTTGGCTTCGGTGATCTGTTCTTTCACCTTTGCAATCTCCGCATTGTGGGCATCATGATCCACCAGGTTAGCCTCTGCCATAAGCACAGCCAATGCATCAAATAGATCTGATAGGACTTGCGCCGGCGGGCGTACAGAGCCTCCTGCCCCAGCAGCTGTCGCCGCTACTGAACCGGAGGATATTGGCGTAGCGGTCGAAGAATGAAGCGCTGCTTGTGTGCCGGCCATGAATAT
>NW_021303866.1:0-12524 GCF_002162155.2 Triticum dicoccoides
GGACACACGCGAAAGATCTTACCATTTTGTTGGTAGCCCACCTGAGCTCCTCATCAGTGGTACCCTGGAGCTTATCGGCCCACCTCCACGCAGCGATGAGGCGCCTAGAGCCTTTGACCTTCCTCGCGAAGTACCCGTCTTCCTAAACCTCCTCCGCATGACGATGCACCCACCCCCAAACCTCCACCACCTCCTTTTTCCAGGCGGCATCATGGGCTTCACAGGCCGCCTGGTACCTGGATTACTCCTCTGCCATCTCCTTCTTGAATGTCACTTTCCTCGCTTTCTCAGCCGGCGGCAGCGACTTCCACAGACAAAGATTGTATTGGCCCAAAAACCACTCCAAAGTTGGGGAGTTCGGTGCAACCTCGTCCGGTAGCGTGTAGTGGTCCTCCTCATCGCTGCTCTTCAACCGAGCGTCCCCTCGTTGGCGCGTGGGCAGATCGGCGGTGCCATGGCAGAGATTTGAGATAGAGAGAGGTAGAAAGAGAGAGAGGGGGCAAGCGAGGGGAGTATGTAGATGAGAATGCATGTGGGACGGCGTGAGCAAGGTAGTATTTATTGGTGGTTGGAATCTAGATAGACGAGAATAGTACACACGCTGGTCGTCGGAATTTACGAGTACTATAGTTTGAATTACACATGATTCACGCAGCAAAAGTCGTGTGTAAACTTAATAGCTGACGGTTTCCAATACAGAACCACGTCTGATTAATAATCTGCCTCACTCACCTTCCAAACCTCGAGGCGCGAAATAGAGTGCAAATAGTGTGGGGCCCGGTTGTCTTGCCAGATCTTTACATTTTCTTTTTTGAACACCAGATATTTACATTGTCTGGTCTTTTTTTAATATTTTGGAATTTAAATGCCATGGCACTCAATGCATGTGTCCAAGCCGTGACACCAATATGTTTGAAAATCCGTTCCAATTTACTACACATGGAATTAACTCACACACAAGTAAACAAATATGATTTTTCAAACCGTTATGGTTAGCTGTTGCGTGTAGATGTAGTTCAAATTTGGATTACGGTCATTAAATAGCTAGAAAATCACTTAAATGTCTTTAAAAGGTCAAAAAGCCCCTGAAATTTTCCAAATTTTGACATGACAGTTCTATTAGCGCACGTTAAGTGTAGAAACAATTTGAAGGCCATAAGAGGAAGCTATCGTCGATTCATCATCAAACATGCATTGTTCCCTCTCGGAACCATGAGCCATCTAGTGAGTTGCTCCAGTTTGTCAAAGGTGTGTGTCCAAACTTTTGTCAAACATGCCAAAAAAATTACCACATCATCTTGGTGGCATGATATTACATCAAGTAAGGTTTCATGTGTTTCTGATTTTTCTTTTTCTTTTTTGGAATTTAAATGCCATGGCACTCCATGCATGTGTCCAGGCCGTGACACAAATATGTTTGAAAATTCCTTCCAATTTACTACACATGGAATTAACTCGCACACAAAGTACACAAATAGGATTTTTCAAACCGTTATGGTTAGCTGTTGCATGGGATGTGGTTGAACTTTGAATTATTGTCATTAAATGGCTAGAAAATCACTTAAATGTCTTAAAAAGGTCAAATGACCGCTGGGTTTTTTCCAAATTTTAGCAAGACATTTGTAATAGTGCACGTTAACTGTAGAAATTTTTTGAAGGCCATAAGAGGCAACTATCGCCCATTTGTCATTAAACATGCATTGTTCCCTCTCGGAACCACGAGCCTTCTAGTGAGTTGCTCCGATTTGTGAGGGGTGTGTGTCCAAACTTTCGTCAAACAGGCCAATTTCTTTACCACACCATCTTTTTGCCATGCCATTATGTCATGCAAGTTTTCATGTGTTTTTGATCATTTTTTAATTTTTCTAGAATTTAAGTGCCATGGCACTCCATGCTTTATGTCATAGCCGTGAGACCAATATGTTTGAAAGTTCCTTCCAATTTACTACACATGGAATTAACTTGCATAGAAGTACACAAATATGACTTTTCAAACCCTTAGGCTTAGCTGTTGCATGTACATGTAGTTCAAATTTGAAATACGGTCATTAAATGGCTAGAAAATCACTTAAATGTCTTAAAAGGTCAAATAACCCCTAAAATTGTCCAAATTTTGACATGTCAGTGCTATTAGTACTACAAATTTTCTCGTACATTTAAAACACCATCCGTTGCCACTTTACTCGAAATTCATCTTTCACAGCTAATAAAAAAATTAACAACATCACACACAGAGTTTTTTGTAGGGACCGTCTGCGATGAAAATGTGTGGGTCTCTTTAAGTCTTCTTCCTTAAGCTTCGCCGGCTTCTTCTGCTCCAGTGCCGGCAACCCCGGAATCCGCATTGAGTGCGGCCGCATCGACCAAGAGGGCGTCTGTGGCAGCTGCTCTGATGGCGGTTGTAAAGGTCGAGAGCACTCGAGATGTCGTCCGTGCCACCGATGTCGCCCTGGCCCGGGTCGAGGCCATCCATGCCAAGATCGAAGATGCACACGCCAAGATTTTCTAGGCCACCTTGGACTCTAGCATGCAACCCACGTCCAAAAAGGCGACGGTAGCAATGGAGCACCTGCTTCCTCATTAGATCGCCGAGCGGGAGCTGGAGATGCAGGAGGCGGAGGAGATCGAGGAGCACTAGGAGGAGGAGTTGCACGTGGCCGAGGTCGAGGTAGAGAAGAGTCTATCTGTTGAGAAATCAACGGTGGAGTACTAGCGCGAGCTCTGGTGCAGCCACTACTACAAGTACTACAACTTTGAGGGTGGTGTTGCGGACGAGGCGAGGACGAGAACGTGGTCGACTTCAACAGGGGGACGCGGAGTCTACCAAAGGAGGCTTGTCGCCAGGATAAGTCATCGACGTCTCATCTCATACTGGCGATGCATAGGCCGGTGTGGCGACGACTTTGCTAAAATTAACCATACTTAGGCTTTGTTTATATTGTTGATCTTTTGTTAGAGCAATGTTTAGGATAACTAGCTCTGTTTAATTACTAAAATTGCTCAATTCAGTAAGTGTCGTCTGTGTGCTATACGCTCTTTTGTGTGCGCAAATTAGCAAGCGATGTTAAATTATGCAATGACATGGATGAGGAAAGTACCCAGGGAAATTTCCACCAAATTTTGAATTATCAAACTCATCCCATGCGTGTAAAGCAGAAGAATCATTTGCGATGAACACAATTGTTCAAACTAATGGTGTTCGGCGGCACCGCGCACAAAGTTACCCTCCACATTTCAAAAAATTTGGCCTACCGCCGAAATATCTACCCCCTTCCCCACCCCCTTTTCTCCCCGACCACGAGTCACATTTCCCCTGTTACCTCCTTCCTTCCTTCTAAAGTTATAGCCACTTCCTCTCTTGGTTCCCCACTCTCGCCATCTTGAATCGTACCGTCGGGATCGCCATGGTCTTCTTCAATGACCTCTCCAGCTGTTCCTCCTCCGATGACGACTCTTTCACCACCTGGGTATATATGCCTCTCTTCTCTCTCTCTCTCGGGTTATGACTTGGAATGAAGGATTTGAACCTGGCGGTCGATTTGAGTCATTTCTTCCTCTTGTAGCTCCCTAGGACCATCAGTTGCAACGAATGGAGCGGGGTGTGATGTTGCTTGAAGCTACGTCAGTATTCCCCCAAAGAGGAAGGGATGATGCAGCACATCGACAGTAGGTATTTCCCTCAGATATGAAACCAAGGTTATCGACCAGTAAGAGAACCAAGCAACACAACGTAAACATACAATGCACACAAATAACGACACCTCGCAACCCGGCGTGTTAAAGGGGTTGCCAATCCCTTTCGGAGTACGGTGCCTCAAGATAGGCAAAAGATGTGAGGTAAATTTGTAGTAGATTGATAGATCAAACACCAGATAAAATAAACAAGAATAAATTGCAGCAAGGTATTTTTGTATTTTTGGTTTAATGGATCTGAAAATAAATGCAAGGAAAAACTAGATCGCAAGGCAAATATATGAGAAAGAAGACCCGGGGGCCGTAGATTTCACTAGTGGCTTCTCTCGAGAAAGATAGCAAACAATGGGTAAACAAATTACTGTTGGGCAATTGATAGAACTTAAAATAATTAGGGCAATATCCAGGCAATGATCATCACATAGGCATCACGTCCAAGATTAGTAGACCGACTCCTGCCTGCATCTACTACTATTACTCCACACATCGACCGCTATCCAGCATGCATCTAGTGTATTAAGTTCATGGAAAAACGGAGTAATGCAATAAGAACGATGAGATGATGTAGACAAGATCCGTTTATCTATTGCATAGATGTAGATCCCATCTTTTTATCCTTAGTACCAACGATACATACGTGTTGGTTCCCTTTCTATCACTGGGAACAAGCACCGTAAGATTGAATCCACTACCGGGCACCTCTTCCCATTGCAAGATAAATAGATCAAGCTGGCCAAACAAAACACAAATATCAGAGAAGAAATACGAGTCTATAAGACATCATGCACATAAGAGATCAAATAAACTCAAATAACTTTCATGGATATAAAAAGATATAACTGATCATAAACTCGAAGTTCATCGGATCCCAACAAACACACCGCAAAAAGAGTTACATCATATGGATCTCCAAGAGACCATTGTATTGAGAATTCAGCAAGAGAGAGAAAGCCATCTAGCTACTAACTACGGACCCGAAGGTCTACAAAGAACTACTCACGCATCATTGGAGAGGCACCAATAGAAGTGGTGAACCCCTCCGTGATGGTGTCTAGATTGGATCTGGTGGTTCTGGACTCTGCGGCGGCTGGATGAATATTCCATCGACTCCCCTAGGGTTTCTGGAATATTGCGGTATTTATAGAGCAAAGAGGCGGTCTAGGGGGCACCCGAGGTGGGTACAACCCACCAGGGCGCGCCTGAGCCTCCTGGCACGCCCTGGTGGGTTGTTCCCTGCTCGGGACTCCCCCCAGGTGCAACCAGGGCCCAACTTCTTCCTTTTGGTCCATAAAAAATCATCGTATAGTTTCGTGGCATTTGGACTCCGTTTGATATTGATTTCCTGCGATGTAAAAAATATGCAAAAAACAGCAACTGGCACTTGGCACTATGTCAATAGGTTCATACCAAAAATTGATATAAAATGATTATAAAACATCCAAGATTGATAATAAAATAGCATGGAATAATCAAAAAATTATAGATACGTTGGAGACGTATCAGCATCCCCAAGCTTAACTCCTGCTCGTCCTTGAGTAGGTAAGTGATAAAAACAGAATTTTTGATGTGGAGTGTTGTTTATCATGTCATATCATATTCTTTTCTTTATAGCATGGACATTTGGACTTTTATGTGATTCAAAGCAATAGTCTTGTTTTGAGATAATAATTTAGATACTCAAGCATATCAACAAGCAACCATGTCTTTCAAAATATCAATGCTAAAGCAAGTTATCCCTAGCCCATCATGCTCAAACATTGATCCATTCATGAAACACACTCGAATATTAGCTACACCCAATACTTAAGTATGATCATATTGCCTCCTAGTTGGTGCTTTTATAAGAGAGGATGGAGACTCAATTTCAAAAATAAAAATTGCATAAAGTAAAAGAAAGGCCCTTCGCACAGGGAAGTAGGGATTTGTAGAGGTGCCAGATCTCAAAGCAAAAAATTAGAGATAAAAACATTTTGGGAGGTGTGTCCATCCCACCAACGAAAACAACTCAGAGTTCCCAACACTTTCCATGCTAGATATATCATAGGCAGTCCCCAAACAAGAAATAAAGTTTATTCCTTTTTCCACCATACTTTCACTTTTCGTGGCTAGCTGTATCCAGGGTTGCCCTCCATACCAACACTTTCCAAGGAATTTATTATTTGACAACATAAAATAAATTCATTTTTTCATTTCGGGGCTAGGCATCCCTAAAACCTTTGCCTTACTCTCGTGCAATGACAAGTGAATAAACACTCATCGTGAGAATAACACATCCAGCATGGAAAATATTAGCCACCTGTTACCGTTCCCCGAGCGAAACAAACACACAAAAGAGAAGTTTATTTTGAAAATTAGAGATGGCACATGCGAATTTGTTTAGAACGGCAAAATAATACCGCATATAGGTAGATATAGTGGACTCATGTGGCAAAACTGGTTGAAAGAATTTTGGATGCACAAGTAGTGGTCATACTTGGTGCAAAATGAAGGCTAGCAAAAAGATTGAGAAGCGACTAACCAAGAGACGAATAATCTCATAAGGAAGAATTAAGAATAATTAACACCGAATAATGCACCACAAGTAGGATGTAATTTTCATTGCATGATTATTGACTTTTGTGCATGCATAGGGAATCACAAACCTTAACACCAATATTCTTACTAGAGCACAATTACTCATCAACATAACTCACATATCACATCATCATATCTCAAAACTATTACTAAGAATCAAGTTTATTTTGTCCAATGATCTTCATGACATATATTTTTCTTTCTTTATCCTTCTTGGATATCAATCACTTTGGGACTAATTTTCATGTGTTGCTTTTCATAAGCTCAAACAAATATAAGTGAAGATCATGAGCATAACATATTTTCTTTCTATCAAAATAATCTAAGTGAAGAAAGAGAGAATTTCTTCAAAATTTACTAACTCTCAAATAAACCTATGTGAAGCATGAGAGCTTTTCTTCAAGATTAACAAAGCACATCGTGCTCAAAAAGATATAGGTGAAGTCCTAGAGCAAGTCCATGGCTCTAAAAATTTAAGTGAAGCATAGGAGCAAGCATAGCATAATTTTTGGCTCTCTAAAAAGGGCGTGTTGAGCAAGGATTCAACACTTAAAACACAAAGCAAAACAAGCAAAGACTCATAGCATACAAGACGCTCCAAGCAAAACTCATATCATGTGACAAATAAAGATATAGTTTCACGTAAAATACCGATGGTTGTTAGAAGAAAGCGGGGATGCCACTCGGGGGCCTCCCAAAGCTTAGTTGCTTGCTACTTCTTTGAATATTATCTTGGGGTGCCTTGGGCATCCCCAAGCTTAGCCATTTGATTATCCTTATTCCTTCATCCATCGTAAGATAACCCACAACTTGAAAACTTCAATCACATAAAACTCAAACAAAACCTTCGTGAGATCCGTTAGTATAAGAAACCAAACCACTACTATAAGTAATGTAGCAAACCTATTCTTATTCTGTTTTTACATTATCTACTGTATTTTAACTTTTCTATGGCAAAAACTCATCAAAGAAAACCATAGAGCCATCAAAACAAGCACACAACGCAAAGAAAACAGAATCTGTCAAAAACAGAACAGTCTGTAGCAATCTAAAAGTTTCTAATACTTCTGTAACTCCGAAAATTATGAAATAAATTGGTGGACGTGAGTAATTTGTATATTAATCCTCTTCAGAAATAATCAACTTAAAAGTACTCTTCTGTAAAAAAATTACAACGAATCTCGTGAGTGCAAAAGTTTCTGTTTTTCAGCAAGATGAAATAAACTTTCACCCAAGTCTTCCCAAAGGCATTGCTTCGCACAAACACTAACTAAAACACAAAAAATGCAATCATAACAGAAGCATAATTATGCTAAAACTCAAGAACAGAAAGCAAAAAGCAAAAATAAATTTTATTCATTGGGTTGCCTCCCAACAAGCGCTATCGTTTTATGCCTCTTACTAGGCATAAGTTTTATTGAGGCTCACACGAAAGATAAGAATTGAAACACAAAAAGAGCATCATAAAACATGTGAAAAACACACTTAAGTCTAACATACTTCCTATGCATAGGCATCTTATAAGCAAAAAAATTATGAAGGCAAGCAAAAACTAGCATATGCAAGGAAGAACAATGAGGCGATAGCAATCTCAACATGAAGAGAGGTAATTTAGTAACATGGAAAATTCTACAACCATATTTTCCTCTCTCATAATAATTACATGTAGGATCATAAGAAAATTCAACAATATAGCTATCACATAACATATTTTCAACACGATCCACATGCATGCGAAGTTGACACTCTTCCAAAATAGTGGGATTAACATTAACTAAAGTCATGACCTCTCCAAACCCACTTTTATCAAAAATTTCATAAGATTTAACATTCTCCAAGGTAGTGGGATCTAAAGTTGACACTCTTCCAAACCCACTTTCTATATTATTGCAAACACTATTATCAATCTCATATTCATCCGGGGCTTAAATAAATTTTCAAGATCATACGAAGAATCACCCCGATCGTGATCATTGCAACAAGTAGTGGACATAGCAAAACTAGCATCCCCAAGCTTGGGGTTTTGCATACCATTAACATAATTAACAATAATAGAATTTATAATAACATCATTGCAATCATGCTTTTTATTCAAAGATCTATCATGAATCACTTCATAAAGCACTTCATCACAAATTTCAGATTCACGAATCTCAAGCAAAACTTCATAAAGATAATCTAGTGTACTCAAATCACTAGCAATTTGTTCTTGATTATTGGATCTCTTAAAAATATTTGCAAGTTTATGAGGATCCATATCAAGAGATATTTAGCAAGCAAAGATGCAAGCAAATAGAAGACACATGGCACAGAAGCAAAGAAGAGATCTGACGAGAAAACGACGAACAAAAAAAAGAGGGCGAATAAAACGGCAAATTTTTGTGAAGTGGGGGAGAGGAAAACGAGAGGCAAATGGAAAATAATGTAAATTGTGAGGAGATGAGATTTGTGATTAGGAACCTTGTTGATGTTGAAGATCCTCCCTGGCAACGGCGCCATAATTTCCTTTTGATGTCGCTTGAAACTACGTCGGTATTTCCCCAAAGAGAAAGGGATGATGCAGCATAGCGGCGATAGGTATTTCCCTCAGATATGAAACCAAGGTTATCGAACCAGTAGGAGAACCAAACAACACAACGTAAACAGCCCCTGCACACAAATAACAACACCTCACAACCTGACGTGTTAAATGGGTTGTCAATCCCTTTCGGGGTACGGCGCCTCAAGATAGGCAAAAGACGTGAGTAAATTTGTAGTAGATTGATAGATAGAACGCCAAATAAAATAAATAAGAATGAATTGCAGCAAGGTATTTTTGTATTTTTGGTTTAATAGATCTAAAAATAAACGAAGTAGATCGCGAGGAAAATATATGAGAAAGAAGACCCGGGGGCCGTAGGTTTCACCAGTGGCTTCTCTTGAGAAAGATATCAAACAGTGGGTAAACAAATTACTGTTGGGCAATTGATAGAACTTCAAATAATTATGACGATATCCAGGCAATGATCATTACATAGGCATTACGTCCAAGATTAGTAGACCGACTCCTGCCTGCATCTACTACTATTACTTCATACATCGACCGCTATCCAGCATGCATCTAGTGTATTAAGTTCATGGAAAAATGGAGTAATGCAATAAGAACGATGACATGATGTAGACAAGATCCGTTTATCTATTGCATAGATATAGATCCCATCTTTTTATCCTTAGTAGCAACGATACATACATGTCAGTTCCCTTTCTATCACTGGGATCAAGCACCATAAGATCGAACCCACTACCGGGCACCTCTTCCCATTGGAAGATAAATAGATCAAGTTGTCCAAACAAAACCCAAATATCAGAGAAGAAATACGAGGCTACAAGAGATCATGCATATAAGAGATCAAAGAAACTCAAATAACTTTCATGGATATAAAAAGATATATCTGATCATAAACTCGAAGTTCATCGGATCCCAACAAACACACCGCAAAAAGAGTTACATCATATGGATCTCCAAGAGACCATTGTATTGAGAATTCAGTGAGAGAGAGAAAGCCATCTAGCTACTAACTACTGACCGGAAGGTCTACAAAGAACTACTCACACATCATCAGAGAGGCACCAATGGAAGTGGTCAACCCCTCCGTGATGGTGTCTAGATTGGATCTGGTGGTTCTAGACTCTGCGGCGTCTGGATGAATATTTCGTTGACTCCCCTAGGGTTTCTGGAATATTGGTGTATTTATAGAGCAAAGAGGCGGTCCGAGGGGCACCCGAGGTGGGCACAACCCACCAGGGCACGCCTGGGCCTCCTGGCGTGTCCTGGTGGGTTGTCCCCTCCTCGGGACTCCCCACAGGTGCAACCTGGGCCCAACTTCTTCCTTTTCGTCCATAAAAAATCATCGTAAAGTTTCGTAGAATTTGGACTTCATTTGATATTGATTTCCTGCGATGTAAAAAACATGCAGAAAACAACAACTGGCACATGGCACAATGTCAATAGGTTAGTACCAACAAATGATATAAATGACTGTAAAATTATTATAAAACATCCAAGATTGATAATAAAACAACATGGAATAATCAAAAATTATAGATACATTGGAGACGTATCAGGGTGGCTGAAGATCTGCCTGCTCGTTGTCACCATCAATCTCCATGCGTGAAGCTAGTTGCGTTTGAATCTGTGGACAGTGGGAGGAAGTTTCTGGCATGTGTAGAGAAGTATAGCCCTACTTTTGTTGTTACAAATCATTTGTTAGATGTGATTTAGACATTGTCGCTGCGTTATGTTATTCTGGATGTTAAGACAGTGTCACTGTTTGTACCTAGTATCTAAAAATGTTGCCATCTCATGACCTGTGCCATTACAAAATCATTTGGCCCTGTTTCAGTAGTTTGTGGAACCAACTTTGGTCCACACATCTGAGCAAATTAGTAAAATACTAAAACTTTATGGCACGAAGGAACTGGGCATCAGAGCAACAAGGTGCTCCAGAGTCCGGTTCCCTGACTTTTTTTCCTCCGCATCGGCTCGCCAGTGTAGGGCACCGGTGCCAAATGTAGCAACAATTGTCTTGACACCGGTTTTGGCATACATAGTGGACGGCCTTAGTGCTATTAGTTCTATGTTACTAAATTGTGCATGCACACGCCTGTTAGTATCAATTTGATGTCATCCAAACACTGTCGCTATGCTATTGCAGTTATATTTAGCTTCCACATAAAATGTTCAATTTGTTATTTATAGTACATGACTAAGAACTTGTAGCATTATTGTAGTTCATTATAACTTCTGGAGTTTTAGAATTTTGTTATTGTCTCATTAGCAATTAATTCATTTGCACATTGATCTTTTTGAGGAGATATGTCATAATTAACCTGTTTCTTCATTTTTTCAAAATATTTATTTAGCGATTTTCTATGTTGCTGTAAACCCCTTTTCCCTACAATTGTTACTGATATAGTTTTAAATATTATAGGATGAACAAAAGTGCTCTTACCTGGAGTGGGTTGATCAAGAGTGGCCACGGTCTTCGAAGATGTGCCTAGCAAAGCTCTGGAGGGTGTATGAGGAAGAGAACAAAGCTAGGCTTCGAGAAAGTGTTGTCAACGCTGAAGAATATATCAAGATGTGGGAAAAAGAGGAAAAAGGGAGAATGAGCTCAGTTTTTTTATATTAAACTTTGCTAAGATGGTGTTGGCAAAGGAGGAGGCACTTTCCCATTTGGTCAGTGCAAAACAGGTTCTTATGGAACTAAAAGGAGAGGTGGATAAGATGAGCCTGGATGATCTTGATTAGGGAAATGAATATATTTATCTAATGTTGTTCTTATCAAGGTGAACTAGCTATATGATGTATTATGATGTTTTCAGGTAGCTATTGTACTGAGATGTTAAAATATATCTATGTTCCTGATATGAAATTGGAAAATAGCTGTTCGATATGAAATGTGATTTTGCATAATACCGGAATTATTAATTATAAACTGATAAACCTGCAAAATGGGTCATGGAACTTTGCAAATGGTTCAAGCAGTAAAGGCGGTTGTGATGGATAGCCCAATGCCATACAGTTTTCTTCACCAAATCATGTGTGATGTAGTTGAATAAAAGCAAACGGTTAACCGAGGCAGAGCATGTGTGATCATTACACCTATCGCACATGAGGCTATACATAAAAGTGTGTAGGATGTATATACGAACGGAAACATTTTCCTCGATTGACTGTGTGGGATGTACATACGAACGGAAACATACTTTTTCGATTAACTGTGTGGGATGTACATAAGAATGGACATGTACTACTTGGTTGACTATATGGGATGTACATAAGAACAAAAAGATATTCATTGGATTGACTGTGTGGAATGTACATACAAACAGAAATGTTTGTCTGGGACTGACTGTGTGGGATGTACTTACGACCGGAACCAATTGGGCCTGAATTGTATTTGATCGCTCGCCCGTCGCACACGATGTCATTTTTTCGGTAAAGTTACAAGGCCGTGGAGCTGGGTTGTCATTGTCCGGGAAGCCGGCGCTGGGTTCGTCGGGCGAGGGCCCCATGTGCCAGGGGGCACTGTTCACCGTCTTATCGATCGTCACGGAGTGGCTGGGTCGAGTTGGCTATAGTGGCGCTCCGCTTGGTCGCCGTCTGCTGGCGTCAGTAGTGACGATAGGCGTACTGTAGCCACGCCGGCCTCAGTCTACACGGAAGGAGTTGGTTGGGCACAGTTTCCTCATTCATCTATGAACAGAGACTCGTT
>NW_021303867.1:0-1519 GCF_002162155.2 Triticum dicoccoides
AGAACGGACCCGGTTCCAAACATCCATTTTTACGGTTGAAAAAAAAGAAAGGGTACAAACAAAATTACTAGTACAAACAAAGGAGTATCACTATAGATAGATGTTGCCGGCCCTAGCTGCATTGATCATAGCTGGTAAATTCAAAATAATTTCTTCAGTTATGATGTAGCATTGATAGATGCCAGGGTGGCTCTCCAGGTTCGGCATTGCTTTGAAGCAACACCACTGATTTGTTTGGCTAGAGCACACTTTCTTGTCAAGAAACCGAATGAACTCCACCTTAAATCATATATTTGGCAGATCTTGTGAAAAATCAAAATCTAAATGGGTAACCATTAATATAACAGAGAGCGTGCACTAAAAGAGGGTCGGGGGAAGCGGAAAGCGTTACAACATTCCACCTTCAGAAGGGTTACAGATGGGCGGCCTTTGCCCGTTTCCAAACTTGTGAATCCGCGAAATCACCCCGCTGCGTGCCGCCTCTAGTATCAGGTTGAAAAAAGATCCGTGTACACGGAGGGAAGAAGTAGAACGGACCCGGTTCCAAACATCCATTTTTACGGTTGAAAAAAAAGAAAGGGTACAAACAAAATTACTAGTACAAACAAAGGAGTATCACTATAGATAGATGTTGCCGGCCCTAGCTGCATTGATCATAGCTGGTAAATTCAAAATAATTTCTTCAGTTATGATGTAGCATTGATAGATGCCAGGGTGGCTCTCCAGGTTCGGCATTGCTTTTAAGCAACACCACTCATTTGTTTGGCTACACCACACTTTCTTGTCATGAAACCGAATGAACTCCACCTTAAATCATATATTTGGCAGATCTTGTGAAAAATCAAAATCTAAATGGGTAACCATCAATATAACAGAGAGCGTACACTAAAAGAGGGCCGGGGGAAGCGGAAAGCGTTACAACATTCCACCTTCAGAAGGGTTACAGATGGGCGGCCTTTGCCCGTTTCCAAACTTGTGAATCCGCGAAATCACCCCGCTGCGTGCCGCCTCTAGTATCAGGTTGAAAAAAGATCCGTGTCCACGGAGGGAGGAAGTAGAACGGACCCGGTTCCAAACATCCATTTTTACGGTTGAAAAAAAAGGGTACAAACAAAATTACTAGTACAAACAAAGGAGTATCACTATAGATAGATGTTGCCGGCCCTAGCTGCATTGATCATAGCTGGTAAATTCAAAATAATTTCTTCAGTTATGATGTAGCATTGATAGATGCCAGGGTGGCTCTCCAGGTTCGGCATTGCTTTGAAGCAACACCACTGATTTGTTTGGCTAGAGCACACTTTCTTGTCAAGAAACCGAATGAACTCCACCTTAAATCATATATTTGGCAGATCTTGTGAAAAATCAAAATCTAAATGGGTAACCATTAATATAACAGAGAGCGTGCACTAAAAGAGGGCCGGGGGAAGCGGAAAGCGTTACAACATTCCACCTTCAGAAGGGTTACAGATGGGCGGCCTTTGCCCGTTTCCAAACTTGTGAATCCGCGAAATCACCC
>NW_021303868.1:0-1104 GCF_002162155.2 Triticum dicoccoides
CATAAGTATAGGCTATTTTTAGAGTCCGTATGTGTGGGGAAACAAGAGATAGGGTTGATTTCGGACCCCTCCACCAAGGGCCACGAAATTCCCCCCTCTTCCTCCATATATACAGCCCTTAGGGCATCGTTTAGACTTTGGGTTTTGTTTAGATTAAAAGTTCGCCATAGCTGCAACTTCGCGTACTTCGTTTGTGTTCAACGACCAGACAAAGGCGTCACAGAACCCCACCTTGATCAATAAAGCTTTCATCTTATATTCGCAATATCCAGATTGCAATCTTAGTTTCTTGCTTGTTCTTCATTTGCTCGCAGGAAACAGACCCTCGTGGTCAGGTTGATCGTGCTCCAGCGTGGTCAATAACCTCTCGGAGTTGGTTTAGCGATTGCTAAGGCGCGACGTCCTCGCACGTTCGTAGTCGGATCGTCAAAGTCGACTTCCACCAAAGCGATATCCATCATCTCATCGAAAGACGGGACACCTTTGCCTCTATCAAGTGGTATCAGATTTCCAGGTTGCTCGGTGAGATTTTACAGTTTTTCGTAGTTTAGATCGAGTCTGTTCTTCATACCTACAGTCCACGAAAAAGCCACACAAAAAAAAATAGGGTTAGTTCATCATATCCGAACCAATCTGAGCCTTTGCATAATCTTTTTAGGGTTTTGCTTTGTTGAATTTGCGGTTGCATCGTCGTGTCTAGTTGTTGGTCTTAGAGTCTAGTCTTTTAGAGTTTCGAGTTCTGGTCATAAGTTGTCACGCCGCCGCCGCACCATCATCATCACCCCTGCCATCTACCACCACCGCTTATCCGCCACCGCTTCGAATCCGTATCCATATACCACCACAGCTGTCATATACCAGCACCGCTGCCATCTACCACCATATATCCACCACCAATCCGAGTTCTTGTCATATTAGGTTTGTTTTCGAGATCCATCTAGATTCCGATTCGTGTTTCCTTGCCGGAGTAGGTTTCGGAAAAAAAAAAATTCTGGCTATCCTATTTTTAGGTGTTTCTGAGTGTTTTGAGACAGGTGCCATTATAGGAAGTTTTTTTTGACCCGTTTCCAGTTTTTGGGTCCGGGCAGTCCAAAAAAAAAAAAT
>NW_021303869.1:0-884 GCF_002162155.2 Triticum dicoccoides
CCGGAGTGATTACCATGATTAACAAACCCTGGAATGCGTCTACTTGTCGATCATCAACACTGACAGTTTTGGCCGATTCTGGCCCGTTTCATGGACTATTAGTCACTATTTTGGGGTCCCAGAGTGATTTCCATGATTAACAAAACCTGGGACGCTATTACATGTCGGTCATCAACACTGGCAGTTTTGGCCGATTCTGGCGCATTTCATGGACTATTACTCACTGGTTTGGGGTCATGGAGTGATTACCACGATTAACAAACCCTGGGATGCGTCTATGTGTCGGTCATCAACACTGGCAGCTTTGGCCGATCCTGGCCCGTTTCACGGACTATTACTCACTGTTTTGGGGTCCCAGAGTGATTTCCACGATTAACAAATCTTGGGATGCGTTTACTTGTCGATCATCAACACTAGTAGTTTTGGCCGATTCTGGCCCGTTTCATGGACTATTACTCACTGTTTTGGGGTCCAGGAGTGATTACCACGATTAACAAACCCTGGGATGCGTCTACGTGTCGGTCACCAACACTGGCAGTTTTGGCCGATTCTGGCCCGTTTCATGGACTATTACGCACTGTTTTGGGGTTGGAGAGTGATTTCCACTATCAACAAACCCTGGGATGCGTTTACGTCTCGGTCATCAACAGTGGCAGTTTTGGCCTATTCTGGCCCGTTTTATGAACTATTACTCATTGTTTTTGGGTCCCGAAGTAATTTCCACGATTAACAAACCCTGGGATGTGTTTACGTGTCGGTCATCAATACTGCTAGTTTTGGCCGATTCTGGCCTGTTTCATCGATATTACTCACTGTTTTGGGGTCCCAGAGTGATTTCCACGATTAACAAACCCTGTGATGCGTTTACGTGTTGGTCATCAACA
>NW_021303870.1:0-2462 GCF_002162155.2 Triticum dicoccoides
CTGCTGGATGGAGTCTTCCCCTACCTCTCCTTCTCCCCTTGCTGGATCAAGGCGTAGGAGACGTCACCGGGCTGTACATGTGTTGAACGCGGAGGTGCCGTCCGTTCAGCACTAGGATCATCGGTGATTTGGATCACGACGAGTACGACTCCATCAACCCCGTTCACTTGAACGCTTCTGCTTAGCGATCTACAAGGGTATGTAGATGCACTCCCCTTCCCCTCGTTGCTAGATTACTCCATAGATTTATCTTGGTGATGCGTAGAAAATTTTAAATTTCTGCTACGTTCCCCAATCGTGGCATCATGAGCTAGGTCTATGCGTAGTTTCTATGCACGAGTAGAACACAAAGCAGTTGTGGGCGTTGATTTTGTCAATTTACTTGCCGTTACTAGTCTTATCTTGATTCGGCGGCATCGTGGGACGAAGCGGCCCGGACCGACCTTACACGTACTCTTACGTGAGACTGGTTCCACCGACTGACATGCACTAGTTGCATAAGGTGGCTAGCGGGTGTCTGTCTCTCCCACTTTAGTCGGATCGGATTCGACGAAAAGGGTCCTTATGAAGGGTAAATAGAAATTGGCATATCACGTTGTGGTTTTGGCGTAAGGAAGAAACGTTCTTGCTAGAAACCTATAGCAGCCACGTAAAAACTTGCAACAACAATTAGAGGACGTCTAACTTGTTTTTGCAGCATATGCCTTGTGATGTGATATGGCCAAAAGGATGTGATGAATGATATATGTGATGTATGAGATTGATCATGTTCTTGTAATAGGAATCACGCCTTGCATGTCGATGAGTATGACAACCGGCAGGAGCCATAGGAGTTGTCTTAATTTATTTATGACCTGCGTGTCAACATAAACGTCATGTAATTACTTTACTTTATTACTAAAGCGTTAGCCATAGTAGTAGAAGTAATAGATGGCGAGACAACTTCATGAAGACACGATGATGGAAATCATGGTGTCATGCCGGTGACAACGATGATCATGGAGCCCCGAAGATGGAGATCAAAAGGAGCAAAATGATATTGGCCATATCATGTCACTATTTGATTGCATGTGATGTTTATCATGTTTTACATCTTATTTGCTTAGAACGACAGTAGCTTAAATAAGATGACCCCTCACTAAAATTTCAAGAAAGTGTTCCCCCTAACTGTGCACCGTTGCGAAGGTTCGTCGTTTCGAAGCACCACGTGATGATCGGGTGTGATAGATTCTAACATTCGAATACAACGGGTGTAAGCCAGATTTACACACGCAATACACTTAGGTTGACTTGACGAGCCTAGCATGTACAGACATGGCCTCGGAACACGGAAGACCGAAAGGTCGAACATGAGTCGTATAGAAGATACGATCAACATGAGATGTTCACCGTTGATGACTAGTCCGTCTCACATGATGATCGGACACGACCTAGTCGATTTGGATCATGTTTCACTTAGATGACTAGAGGGATGTCTATTTGAGTGGGAGTTCATTAAATAATTTGATTAGATGAACTCAATTATCATGAACATAGTCTAAATTCTCTTTGCAAATATGTTGTAGATAAATAGCTCACGTTGTAGCTCCCTGTTTCAATATGTTCCTAGAGAAAGATTAAGTTGAAAGATATTGTAAGCAATGATGCGGACTAGGTCTGTAGTCCGAGGAGTGTCCTCACTGCTACACAGAAGGCTTATGTCTTTGATGCACCGCTCGATGTGCAAACCCCTACAACGTCATCTGTGGATGTTGTGAACACCTGACAGACACATCCTGATGACTACTTGATAGTTTAGTGCACCATACTTTACGGCTTAGAATCGGGATTCCAATGACGTTTTGAACGCCATAAGACATATGAGATGTTCCAAGAGCTGAAATTGGGATTTCAGGCTCATGCCCGTGTTGAGAGGTGTGAGACCTCTGACAAGTTCTTTAGCCAACAAGATGGAGGAGAATAGCTCAGCTAGTGAGCATGTGCTCAGAATGTCTGGGTGCTACAATCACTTAAATCAAGTGGGAGTTAAACTTCCAGATAATATAGTGATTGATAGAGTTCTCTAGCCACTATCACTAAGCTGCTAGATCTTCGTGATGAACTATGACATGCAAGGGATGGAGTTGATCCCGGAGCTGTTCGCGATGCTTAAGACCGTAAAAGGTAGAAATCAAGAAGGAGCATCAAGTGTCGATGGTTTAACAAGACCACTGGTTTCAAGAAGGGCAAGGGCTAGAAGGGAAACTTCATGGATGGCAAACCAGTTGCCGCTCCAGTAAAGGAACCCAAGGTTGAAACCAAACCCGAGACTAAGTGCTTCTATTGTAAGGGGAACGGTCACTGGTAGCGGAATTACCCCAAATGCATGGTAGATAAGAAGGCTGGCAACTTCAACAAAGTATATACGTGTTATTAATGTGTACCTCTCTAGTACTCCTGGTAGCACCTGGGTATTGGATACC
>NW_021303871.1:0-1482 GCF_002162155.2 Triticum dicoccoides
AATCACTTCAGGCCCAGAAAACGGTGACTAAAAGTCCACAAAACGCGTTAGAATTGGCCAAAACTGTGAGTGTTCATAACCGACACGTAAGCGCACCCGGGGGTTCGTTAAACGTGGGAATCATTCCGGGGCCCCAAAACAGTGAGTAATTGTCCACGAAACGGGCCAGAATTGGCCAAAACTACTAGTATTGATGACCGACATGTAAACGAACCCCGGGGATCGTTAATCGTGGAAATCACACCGGGGCCCCAAAACAGTGAGTGTTGATGACCGACACCTAAACGCACCTTGGGGTTCAACAACTATGGAAATCGCTTCGGGAGCCCTAAATGGTGAATAATAGCCCACAAATCGCGTCAGAATTGGCCAAAACTGTGAGTGTTGACGACAGACATGCAAACGCACTCCGGGGATTGACAATCATGGAAATCTCTCTGGGCCGCCCAAACGGTGAGTAATAGTGCATGAAACGGACAAGAATTGGCCAAAATTGTGAGTGTTTATGACCGACACTTAAACGCACCGTGGAGTTCGTCAATCGTGGAAATCACTCCGGGACCCCAAAACTAAGTAATAATGCAAGAAATGGGCCAAAATCGTCCCAAAATGCGCTTGTTGATGATCGACACGTAAGCGCACCATGGGGTCAAACAACCGTGAAAATCACTTTGGGGCCCCAAAACGGTGAGTAATAGTCCATGAAACGGGCCAGAATCGGCGAAAACTGCGAGTGTTGATGACCGACACGTAAACGGACCTTAGGGTTCAACCACTATGGAATCGCTTCGGGACCCCTAAATGATGAGTAATAGTCCACGAATCGCGTCAGAATTGGCCAAAACTGTGAGTGTTGACGACAGAGACGCAAACGCACCCGGGGATTGTAAATAATGGAAATCGCTCTGGGACGCCAAAACGGTGAGTAATAGTACAAAAAATAGACCAGAAATTGGCCAAAATTGTGAGTGTCATTGACCGACACGTAAATGCACCACGGGGTTCGTAAATCATGGAAATCACGCTTGGACCCAAAAACAGAGTAATAGTCCAAGTAACGGGCCAGAATCGGCCAAAAATGCGAGTGTTGATGACCGATACGTAAATGCACCCTGCGGTTTGTTAACCGTGGAAATCACTCCGGGGCCCCAAAACAGTGAGTAATAGTCCATGAAACAGGCCAGAATCAGCCAAAACTGTGGGTGTTGATGACTAACACGTAAGTGCGCCTTGGGGTTCAACAACTATGGAAATCACTTCAGGCCCAGAAAACGGTGACTAAAAGTCCACAAAACGCGTTAGAATTGGCCAAAACTGTGAGTGTTCATAACCGACACGTAAGCGCACCCGGGGGTTCGTTAAACGTGGGAATCATTCCGGGGCCCCAAAACAGTGAGTAATTGTCCACGAAACGGGCCAGAATTGGCCAAAACTACTAGTATTGATGACCGACATGTAAACGAACCCCGGGGATCGTTAATC
>NW_021303872.1:0-1159 GCF_002162155.2 Triticum dicoccoides
TTTTGAATCACTTGGGACATGCAAATCATACCACATGGGCAAGATGACTGAAAAGCCTCGTTTTCAGTAAGATGGAACAAGATAGCAACTTGTTGGAAGTAACACATTTTGATGTGTGCAGTCAAATGAGTGCTGAGGCATGCAGTGAATATCGTTATGTTCTTACTTCACAGATGATTCGAGTAGATGTTGAGTATATTTACTTGATGAATCACGAGTCTGAATTATTGAAAGGTTCAAGTAATTTCAGTGTGAAGTTGAAAGATCGTCGTGACAAGAGGATAAAAGATCTATGATATGATCATAGAGATGAATATCTGAATCACGAGTTTGGCACAGAATTAAGACATTGTGGAAATTGTTTCATAACTGATACAGCCTGGAACACCATAGTGTGATGGTGTGTCCAAACGTCATAGTTGCACCCTATTGGATATGGTGCATACCATGATGTCTCTTATCGAGTTACCACTATCGTTCATGGGTTAGGCATTAGAGACAACCACATTCACTTTAAATAGGGTACCACATAATTTCGTTGAGACGACACCGTATGAACTATGGTTTGGAGAAACCTAAGTTGCCGTTTCTTGAAAGTTTGGGGCTGCGACGCTTATGTGAAAAGGTTTCAGGTTGATAAGCTCGAACCCAAAGCAGATAAAATGCATCTTCATAGGACACCCAAAAACAGTTGGGTATACCTCCTAATTCAGATCCGAAAGCAATAGGGGTTGTTTCTTGAATCGGGTCCTTTTTCGAGGAAAGGTTTCTCTCGAAAAGTTGAGTGGGAGGATGGTGGAGACTTGATGAGGTTATTGAACCGTCACTTCAACAAGTGTGTAGCAGGGCACAGGAAGTTGTTCCTGTGGCACGTACACCAACTGAAGTGGAAGCTTATGATAGTGATCATGAAACTTCAGATCGAGTCACTACCAAACCTCGTGGGATGACAAGGATGCGTACTACTTCAGAGTGGTACGTAATCCTGTCTTGGAAGTCATGTTGCTAGACAACAATGAACCTACGAGCTATGGAGAAGCGATGGTGGGCCCGGATTCCGATAAATGGCTCAAGGCCATAAAACCCGAGAGAGGATCCATGTATGAAAACAAAGTGTAGACTTTGGAAGAACTACTTGATGGTCGTAAGGCTGTTAGGT
>NW_021303873.1:0-1488 GCF_002162155.2 Triticum dicoccoides
GTGTCAGTCATCAACACTCGCAGTTTGGCCGATTCTGGCCCGTTTCTTGGACTATTACTCTGTTTTTTGGTCCAAGCGTGATTTCCATGATTTACGAACCCCGTGGTGCGTTTACGTGTCGGTCAATGACACTCACAATTTTGGCCAATTTCTGGTCCGTTTTGTGTACTATTACTCACCGTTTTGGCGTCCCACAGCGATTTCCATTATTTACAATCCCCGGGGTGCGTTTGCGTCTCTGTCGTCAACACTCACAGTTTTGGCCAATTCTGACGCGATTCGTGGACTATTACTCATCATTTAGGGGTCCCGAAGCGATTCCATAGTGGTTGAACCCTAAGGTCCGTTTACGTGTCGGTCATCAACACTCGCAGTTTTGGCCGATTCTGGCCCGTTTCATGGACTATTACTCACGTTTTGGGGCCCCAAAGTGATTTCCACGGTTGTTTGACCCCATGGTGCCCTTACGTGTCGATCATCAACAAGCGCATTTTGGGACGATTTTGGCCCATTTCTTGCATTATTACTTAGTTTTGGGGTCCCGGAGTGATTTCCACGATTGACGAACTCCGGGGTGCGTTTATGTGTCGGTCATAAACACTCACAATTTTGGCGAATTCTCGTCCGTTTCATGCATTATTACTCACCGTTTGGGCGTCCCAGAGAGATTTCCACGATTGACAATCCCCGGAGTGCGTTTGCGTGTCTGTCGGTAACACTCACAGTTTTGGCCGATTCTAACGCGATTCGTGGGCTATTATTCACCATTTAGGCTCCCGAAGCGATTTCCATAGTTGTTGAACCCCAAGGTGCGTTTAGGTGTCGGTTATCAACACTCACTGTTTTGGGGCCCCGGTGTGATTTCCAGGATTAACGATCCCCGGGGTGCGTTTACATGTCGGTCATCAATACTAGTAGTTTTGGCCAATTCTGGCCCGTTTCGTGGACAATTACTCACTGTTTTGGGGCCCCGGAATGATTCCCACGATTAACGAACCCCCTGGTGCGCTTACGTGTCGGTTATGAACACTCACAGTTTTGGCCAATTCTAACGTGTTTTGTGGATTTTAGTCACCGTTTTCTGGGCCTGAAGTGATTTCCATAGTTGCTGAAGCCCAAGGCGCACTTACGTGTTAGTCATCAACACCCACAGTTTTGGCTGATTCTGGCCTGTTTCATGGACTATTACTCACTGTTTTGGGGCCCCGGAGTGATTTCCACGGTTAACGAACCGCAGCATTTACGTATCGGTCATCAACACTCGCATTTTTGGCCGATTCTGGCCCGTTTCTTGGACTATTACTCTGTTTTTGGGTCCAAGCATAATTTCCATGATTTACGAACCCCGTGGTGCGTTTACGTGTCGGTCAATGACACTCACAATTTTGGCCAATTCCTGGTCCGTTTCGTGTACTATTACTCACCGTTTTGGCATCCCAGAGCGATTTCCATGATTTACAATCCCCGGGGTGCGTTTGCGTCTCTGTC
>NW_021303874.1:0-6637 GCF_002162155.2 Triticum dicoccoides
GTATGCCGTTGCCGATGGCATGTGGCTCCCATGGCCGCCCGTTGCAACTTTCTATTGCACGGTCGTAGCAAACGAAGAAAACGGTTGCAGCAAAAAATTATGTCACCGTCGTTGCTGTTTGTGGCTCATCGTTGCATGTAGCAGCCATTGCGTTCTAGGAAAAAGAATGGGTGTAGCAAAAAGCTCCAATGATAGTAGCAAAATCCTACTAAGGTTGCAGCAAATCGTCGTTGTCGTCGTCGCGAGGTCACAGCTCCACCTGATGGATGTAGCAAAAAGCTTTGCCGGTAGTAGCAAAATCCAACTATGGTTGCAACTTCCCCTTGTTGTGCAGTGTCATTCAAGCTTTCTGTGTCTATGGTTGAAGCTTTTTTCAACAGCTGTTGAAGCTTTCCTAGGTGACGGTTGCAACACTTGTATACGCGGGTGGATCCGAGCATGGCGACAGGCAGCCATGGCGGTCGGCGAGGCGAGCTCCTGGCCGCCAGTGATGGAGCTTGTGGTGGCCCATCGCAGCCAGAGAGTAGTGGGGAGGAGATGCACGTGTGTGAAGGTTGTAGCTAGGGGATGGACATGGTCATGGCAGCAGGCAGCCATGGCGGCCGGTGAGGGAGCTCCTGGCCGTTTGTGATGGAGATCGTGGTGGCCCAGTCGCAGCCCGGGGGAGGGGAGGGGGAGGGATGCGCGCGCGTATGGCTGGAGGTAGGGGATGGAGGCGCATAGGAAGGAGGTGGGGCGCGCGAGGCCACTATGTATGCGTGTTTGCCAGCATGGCATGCGAACCAGCCGAAAGTTCGGCCGGTGCACCGCACCCAATCGTTTCCCTTTATTTTATGGATTGTTGAGACGAGGCTATCTTATTCCTACATGCATGGGTATGTACCTAGTAATTTTTCTTGAATAAATATCAAAACTCTTGGGAAAATCTTCCATCCAAACAGGGATTTAGTTTTGAACCGGCCAGCTAAAAATCATATGAATAAAAAATATATTCAAATTTGATAGAAAATAATTGAAAGAGTGATTTTTAGTTTGGAAAGGACATAAACAACTGAGAGAATTTTGAGTATGTCATAATTTGTCCAATTCATTATTTTAGGGAAACTATTGTATAAATATAGGAACTCAAATTTGTATCTACGGTAACTAGAACCCAAGTGATGGAATTGTAGATCCACTCCCCAAACTAAGCGCGCAAGGCTAACTTCCTAATTAGTCCAACTTGTCATCAACCCGTGCACCTGCACGTTCTAGAAATTTATGTTAGACATATCATCATTAAGAAGTGACTTTCTTTAATCCATGTATCAATGAGAAGCTATATAGAAGACGAAAATTGGCATAAGCTCTTTCTCTAAAAATTCTCCTTGTATTCAAGACCAAGTAGCATGGCACGTTAACATAGGAAACCCATAGAAAATAAGGATATATCATCTATTATTATATGTTGGAGTCATGTGCAAATTCTTTCCATGGAATTCCTTGGAAAGTACAAACTATGTCATATTATGTTGATTATAGTTCGACAAAATGTCTGACTTGAGAAAGAACTAACCATGTTTGACTTATGGAAGATGTAAGGCGACTAAATATTTCTGACACCACATGAGAGTAAGATTCAAAGTTCTATATCAAACCTTAGTAATTCAATATGAAGATTCATAGGCATTAAGAGAACACAAATGGATGTGCTCATAGTATGGTTGATATAGACATCGATAGTAATAAATCTACATGAATTTTAAGTGCAATTGTACCATGATGGTTTAGTAATCCAGATCCTAACATCCCTGCTAGTTTAGGCGATCTAACCTTGGTTGAGAGACATGAACACAACTTATGCTTTATGCAAGAATAATGTATAAAAACAGCCCGTGTCACTGTACTATCTCTATAGAGAGGAAGTTCCATGGGTAACACCGAACATGCCCTCGAATAACTTAATACTCCCTCCATTTCCATATGAATTCAGTGGTGTAATTTTTTTCTCTCGCCGCAATCGGTCTCGTTGGTTAAATTTACGGTCAAACTTGAATCTCGGGAAGCGCGGGCGCACAATATTATGGAATGGAGGGAGTATATGATTTCTTGCTGCATCCATCAACTAACCAAATATTTCTGTCAGTAATAAATTATTAATTCTGCTATTAGAACAAATAATTAACTATTCATAATTAACATGAGTATTTATCTTCTCTTGTCTCAGATTTTTAAGCAATATCTGTTGTATTTGTTCAAAATACTTAGAAGACTAATAACAGATCCGAAAGATCATAGTGATGAAAGTAATTTGTGGAAAGCCATATAACCTCAAAAAGGTGATTAGCATTGCATATGAGGCTTCCAACTATACGAATCTCCCCTTTTATCAAGTAAAGATTACAGCCAAAAGATGAAATGATAGATGGAAAAAACAACCGTTAAATGCAGAACATGAATAATTAAGCTTGTTCATGGCATATTTTTGGCTGAACCAAGTACGTAGGCTTTCTTGAAGAAACATACTTCCTATTTTGTTTGCACGTAACGATAGCAAATACTACTGTAGTGTCAAAAACATTCTTGTATTATGGGACAGAGGGAGTAGTTTATATGCACAATAGTTAGTTTCTTCGTTGGAGGACAACTGACTTTGGATAACAGAAATACCATTCAGATTATAAAATCATGCATGTCTTATCTTAACAGGGATGAAGAAAACTGGCAATTGCGTAGTTGTGTATGGAGATGTATATGCACGGCTCATATAATCGGGATAAAAAATTCTAATCAAAATTAATCACCTGCATAACTCAACGTGAAGTGTGACTTAGCCCCATACTCTGAACCTGGAGCAATACTGTACACGCGCTAATTTGCCTACTTCGTGTAATTGATTTAAGTGACAGGAACACTAACCCAAGCAAACATACAGTGCCCCACTTGATTAACAAATGAGCAATTTTGATAAGACACAAACCAATCAGATGGTTATGATCAAGGGGTTCACTCATCGGAAGTATATTAATTTCAATGGAATCGGTATGAAGAAACTATACCCACTTTATGTGATAAGAAAAGAAAATGCATATCTACATGCAATCTGTTGGGTAACAAATCAAGTTTCTCAGGTATCGACATTGGCCATGCCTCAACCTCCAATAATATTTCACCTGCAGGGTAATGACATCCAAAGCCATCATGTTTCATCTGTCCACCCAATGCAGCATACTATGCTTCAAATAAATAAATATCAAAGTAATCTTGCGAACAACCTTTAGAACACAGCAGCGTTTTAATCTAATAGAGAATTGCTTATTGCACATGCACTTGGAGACGTGTGATGCGGTCAGGTGCGTCTATAAGAAGCACATGGGGCATCTGTGCCCTTAGGTGTGCTATTGTGCAGTCGTAGGACAAATCGATCAGGGTGTTGGGTGTAAGTACGTCAATGTGCATTTTCTTGCCGGAATAGAATTGCTAGTTACCCTTCGGAAAGATCAATCCAGCAGCCTGCTTCCTCATGTACCTTTGCTTCTCAGGGAAACCAATCTACATCTACCTATGTGGGTGTCATACACTCCTAAAGTACAGGCCCAAAGAATCGCATCATATATCTCGCCAGAAATACTTGGCGTTCGCTAGACAGATCCCTGCGTGACTGAGATGGCTGCACAGTCGAGTTCGTTGTAGTTCACACAGTCTTGTCGCCGTCGAACGCATCGCACTGTCTTTACCGAGCGTCTGCAAGCCAATGCACGCTGCCGCCTCCGGCCGTCCGGCATTGAAGACCAGCATGAATATGGATACTGGCTAGCTTGCATCCCTCATCAATCTCCAACTCCGATCACTATATACATGTCAACTTGCAGCCCTTAACTTTATCATCGAAGCTTAGGTCTCGTGCAACATCTTTTGAAATTCAATAATTAGGGCAGCAGGTGGCATGCGGGAAGAGGATGGGGTGACGCGGTGGTAATTAAGGGATTTCCAAGAGATTTTTTTCACGGAACTCAACTATGGTATGAAATAAGATTGCACGTGGGATAGTCTCCAAGGATGTGGATGCCCAGACATCTACTAAATTATCAAGATTAATGTGGGAGTCTTTTTTTTCATAGAAACTCAAAAGATTTTTTAGGGAATAGGCTCGTACGTGCTATAGTCTGCAAGGACTCTTGACGTCCTTCATCTGATGGATGCCGGTAACTAATAGACAGATCATACGAACAGTTTTACTTAATTCTTAGGATTAACTTGGAAGCTCGTATGGTGCCTCCAATTAGTAAATATAAGATATAAGATTCCAGATATGGACAAAAAAAGTCGTTCGGCTATAGTGCTTCTATTTTGTGCTTTTTTTTCCTTTTCCACCAATTGACCGTCCTTATATTAAAGGATTATTGTGATCCTTGTTTTCATCTGAATCTTCATAGCCCTTTCAGAGTATCTCGGCAACATAGGAAGTAAGCCCCACAACCCAAAGCGGTGAAGAACAAATAGAATTTGCTACAAAAGCCGGCTAATGGGGGTATTCCTGCGTATGAGAACATTGTACTGGAACTATGGCGAGTGCACAAATCCGCTATATATTTGACACGGGTTTGCCGTAATGCTGGAACTATGGCGAGTGCATCTATCGTCATTGATGCGTAATATATACCAGTTTACAGTACTTCAGCATATGAAAATATCATTTAGCGTATCAATTTAAAATGGTCATCTAACAAGTAGAAAAAATATGGTATACTATAAGCTATTTTTGGATAACTAAAAGAGAAAAAATGAGTGTATATCCGAAACCAGACTAATTCTATGAGGTAAATCAAGAATTCTTGGTAGAAAATCACATGGAAATCACATGTAGATTGCCGATTGTGGCATGGACCAGAATTACTGCAGTGTCCAGGGGAAACAGCAATGGAAATAGTGATGGTAGAGCAATGTGACGGCGACGCAATCAGTAAAATGGTGCAGTTCTAGATGCCAGTAGGGAGGAAGCCAATGGGAGCGGCGTTCGCCTGGCAAGCGCGTCCTGATCTGGTGACTGTAAACGGGCATGTTTTTTTTGTGAGAAAAAACGTCATGTGTTTGCATTACACTGCTATGCTACCTACGACCTCAGAAATAACCCTACGTAATACAGCTCGGGGTTGGCGCTAAGAAGCTGTCACATATAGATCTAGGCCATGTTCGGAATTTCTCCGCTCCTCCACTCCACGGAGTTGGTGGAGCTCGGTTTTGGCAGCTCCGTCAAAAGTGAGCTGAAGTCTGGCCCGCTCCGGGACCAGAGTTAGAGGAGCGGAGAGGAACCGAATGAGGCATATCTGCGGTTGGCTTGTCAATTTGGGGTGAACAAAAGAAAATGGGATAAATTTTGTTATAATGCCATTACTAGGTGGTAACATGTGGCCGAAATGTTTTAATGGGACACAATCCATCAAACCATGCATAGTTTAGGAGTTTTTTCCAGAAAAAAGGTTCCTCTATTCCCAGAGAAGTAAAATATTATTTTAAACTATTGAAGGATAAGTCTCCCAGACTCTGCCTTGCGCGCACAATCAAATTTATTCAAACAATGTTCAAGACATCTAGGTCAAATGGCTTACAAAATGCGAAAAAGTGCCACGGAAGGTTAGTTGTTGCGCTTACATCTTATCATAAAAACACAAATGACAAACAATACAAACAACAGAGTTATCAGTCGGGCAAGAAAACAACACCTTCAGGAAGGT
Source organism: Triticum dicoccoides (assembly GCF_002162155.2). Lineage (NCBI taxonomy): Eukaryota > Viridiplantae > Streptophyta > Magnoliopsida > Poales > Poaceae > Triticum > Triticum dicoccoides. The sequence goes on from NW_021303874.1 coordinate 5,715, forward strand.
AGGAATGCCCATATGACAATGTTGCTTGAACCACCCAGTGAAGGATTGAAAAAGGTGTTTTCACCTAGGGCACTCCTCTACCACCAGCCTAACCCAATTAGTGATGGTTAGATCACTCGAGGCATCATGATACTTAAGGATAATGCCTTCAAGAAGGACATGGCACACAAGGGTTGTTGTTGATCAACCAATGAAGGTCATACAGAGGCTTTTGCTCTCGAGCTAAAAAAGCCAACATAACTTGACCCAGCCAATGGAGGCCAGGTTGCATAGATTCTCCCACGGTCATGGCAACTGAAGCAGTTGCCAACTGTAGGAGGTAGATAGGTGAACAATAGACACTCAAATGCGCGCTAGTGTTGCGCCGGCACAGAGTGCGTCAAAAATGCCAAAGCACTACTTGCTGCTACTGCACTATCCCAAGCTTCCATAGCATCAACGTCGCTGGATAGCCACCATAGAGGGAGAATGGCCAGAGCCAACGTCCACGACAAGCAATATATGGACCAGCCTCCGGCAGCAGAGGTAGGGCTCAGATCAGATCCTCATTGATGGGCGGCCACCACAGAGGTAGATCGACAAGATCCCACACCATTGCCACGCCTTTGACTGAGGGAGCCTCCAACAATGTAAGTGGCAGTCGAAGGGGGAAGGCGAGCATGACCTTTTCCTACATAGATGCATGTTTCCGAAAGGCGGGTATAGGATAAGAGCCAATCTTTGGAACGTTTACTTACACTCTAGCTCAAATTTCGGTAGAAATTTTCCTTTTTTGTTCCACTCTTTTTCATGTTAATATGAAAATTAGGGTTTAAATTAAGTATATCACCTATCATAAAAAAACTCAGATTGGACTATTATCTATTGCAGTACGCAAATCAAAAGCACCTTCAGGCGGATCTTCCGGTCGTCAAGCTTGTAGA
>NW_021303875.1:0-3338 GCF_002162155.2 Triticum dicoccoides
AAAGGCATCTTAAGGAGAAGGGTCGAACGGAGTTATTGGAAAGCCAACAACGAAAGAATAAACTTGATATGGTCTTATGGAGTACATCTCAAAATATGAGGTGACAACCTGCCACTCACGGGAAAAGAATTGTATTGATATGAACAAGGAGACGAGAAAGTATATCGCACCGGAAAGGGTAAATGAAGAAATTGGATCATTGATAAACACCATGAGAGCGACAATTCTTAAAGGAAAGCTTTAGGTGAAATGTAACCCAAGATAATTCCAATGAAGAAAATGATGGATTTAAAATATCTCATCCTTACAACAAGTGAATCATGAAACATGAACTCAAATTATCAAGAATGGCATAATACCACCTCCAAAATATGGTAGAAAGAATTGCACTCCGGATTACCATATGAAGAAAGCTTGAGCTCCTTAGGAAAGAATCTCGATGAAAACTTTGAGAAGGGAATTAAATCCTTGATGAACCATCATGTAGAACCTCCATGAAGAACTCCGGTAAACAAAAGGAATGAAAAGAAAGAGAAATTGAAAACACAAGGTGAATCCTTGCAATGATTTAGATGGATCTCCGTGATAATAAATTGAGAAGACTCTTGAATTTGCTCCGGATAGTTGAAAAGAATTCTCACAATCGAAAACAATTATGAGAGGATGGCATAACGCTAGAACCATGAATCTCTGGAAGAACGGGCAAGATTTAAGAGGAACTCTTCTTCGGTCTTCAAAATTCGAGAATGACAACGAGAAACACCACCATGAATTGTTGAGGCACTCCGGAATGACAATTTGAAAGGTTGAACCAAAAATGAAAGAATTGGAAAGATCTTGGAGAAAGACATTTGACTGATGATAATTCATTCTTACGTCAAACTTTGCAATGAATTTGAGAATAACTTCGGGAAAGTTGGGAGAGTCAGGTAAGATCCTGGAAAAAGACCTGTGGGTTAGGGCCCACTCAAAAGAAAACACCGTTGAACGATTTAAAAGAGAGATTGCACCGGTTGAGTTAAAAGGCTTGAATGAGATACCAATCTCGAAAGAGCTTGAACGAATGCAGAGTGGAAACACAAATCTTCAAGATATCTTGAGCACTCCGAAACAATTGAATAGCGGGAAGTGAATTATTATGAGGTGCACCGGTATGAGAATGTATTTAAAACGAGGAGAAAGATATGATCAATAACGCTTGAATTTAAACCACCGGAGAAGAAAACGAGTGAAGAGTGACGAACTTGAAGCTCCATTAGAATCTTCATGAGAATCACCGGATAAGAATATTGACGGGAAAAGAATGGAGAGATTTCCACCAATAAAATGGATACTTGAATAAGAATCTGGGTCCTCGAAGAAACAAAGGGAGGGAGGGTGGGAAAAACAAAGGCAACTGGAGATGGATGAAACGAACGCCGTTGAGAAGACTTGAGTTGATCTTGTAGATATTGAAATGATCAGATCCACTTGAAGAGAAGCACACCGGTTAAAAAGGATTGACAAAACAATCTCGATTATCATGACGGATTAGTATTCACATATGAATATGAGAAGACCATTTAGGAAAGGTATGGAATCAACACTTGACATTGAAGCAACTCGAATACCACAACTCAAAACAAAAACAAAAGGATTGGCTTGCAGAATAAGCCAGAACAAACATATGATAGAGATTTCGTCTGAAGTTTTCGTGGTGGGGCCTACACGGGCTCGAGTGTACAGCACCATCATGTACAAGGCAGTGCACATGACATACGAAGTGTCCCCGAGTCGGCATAGCCAAGGACTCTTTAAGACACAACGAGACCACTGTAAAATCGACCGTGAATAGGCGGACCACTAGACGTCGAACCCCAATTTCATATCATACATCTGTCGGAAAGATATCCTAAGAGCTACTTGATTTCCCACCTATGAAACTCCCAAAATTTTCCGGTTATGCAATCAGGTGTTGGGGATACAGGGGAAGCATAATAACTCACCCAAAACTAGCAAATCCTACATCCAGCTGTATCCATCCTTCAACACATAACCAAGAAACCTTCGGAAATCGTCTACCTCAACCTTCGAAAAGCATCCGTTATACAAGTCATGGCAATACTCCCGTACTCACCTCAGTACTGGGTTATCGGGGTTATCTCACCAACAACTGCATAAAAGAGATTTTCGATGTCGGCGTACTAAACTCAGGTATTCCAGAACTGCAACGATAAAATTATGACGACAACACCTCAGAGCTCAACTCCCCGGGACACTTCCACAAAACCCCTGACAGGAGGCACCAAGACAATGTTCTCATCATAAAACCATCGGAACGATTCCAAGATACCCGCGTGATCCTAAAAAAAAATTAGTGAAATTTGAGAAGAGAAGAGTCAAAACTCTACGTCAGGATGCCTTACCAGAGCGATGGGGAGACTGGGAAGTAAAAAAGAATTCCTAAACTCTCCGATATATAATTCCTAAATGACTCAAAACATTTTTCTAGACACAACTCGGCCGCTAAAAACGATCAAGCAGTGGGGCTCCTAAGGTCGGGGAAGGCTCTGATTACCAACTTGTAACGCCCTCGATGCGGCTATATCTCCCACGTGTCGAAGCACGACTTAGAGGCATAACCGCATTGAAAGCAATGTCGCAAGTGAGGTAATCTTCACACAACCCATGTAATACATAAGGGAAAGAGATACATAGTTGGCTTACAATCGCCACTTCACACAATACATGAATAAAGCATTACATCATCCAGATACAATCAAGGTCCGACTACGGAACCAAAATAAAAGAAGAACCCCAAATGCGACAAAGGTCCCCGATCGACCCCAACTGGGCTCCACTACTGATCAACTAGAACGAAACAACACAAAGGGCAAGATCTTCATCGAGCTCCTCCTTGAGCTTGGTTGCGTCATCTGCTCGGTAACATAGGCACCTGCAAACTGGTTTTTGAAGTATCTGTGAGCCACGGGGACTCAGCAATCTCGCACCCGCGAGATCAAGACTATTTAAGCTTATAGGAAGGATGGAGTAATGAGGTGGAGCTGCAGCAAGCGACTAGCATATATGGTGGCTAACATACGCAAATGAGAGCGAGAAGAGAAGGCAAAGCACGGTCGATAAAAGTATGATCAAGAAGTGATCCTATAGCAACCTACGTCAAGCATAACTCCAACACCGTGTTCACTTCCCGGACTCCGCCGAGAAGAGACCATCACGGTTACACACGCGGTTGATGTATTTTAATTAAGGTCAACTTCGGGTTTTCTACAACCGGACGTTAACAAATTCCCATCTGCCCATAACCGCGGGCACGGCTTTCGAAAGTTCAAATCCCT
>NW_021303876.1:0-1779 GCF_002162155.2 Triticum dicoccoides
CTCCGATGAAGTGTGAGTAGTTTACTTCAGACCTACGGGTCCATAGTTAGTAGCTAGATGGCTTCTTCTCTCTTTTTGGATCTCAATACAATGTTCTCCCCCTCTCTTGTGGAGATCTATTCGATGTAATCTTCTTTTTGTGGTGTGTTTGTTGAGACCGATGAATTGTGGGTTTATGATCAAGTCTATCTATGAATAATATTTGAATCTTCTCTGAATTCTTTTATGTATGATTGGTTATCTTTGCAAGTCTCTTCGAATTATCAGTTTGGTTTGGCCTACTAGATTGATCTTTCTTGCAATGGGAGAAGTGCTTAGCTTTGGGTTCAATCTTGCGGTGTCCTTTCCCGGTGACAGTAAGGGCAGCAAGGCACGTATTGTATTGTTGCCATCGAGGATAACAAGATGGGATTTTCTTCATATTGCATGAGTCTATCCCTCTACATCATGTCATCTTGCTTAAGGCGTTACTCCGTTTTTAACTTAATACTCTAGATGCATGCTGGATAGCAGTCGATAAGTGGAGTAATAGTAGTAGATGCAGGCAGGAGTCGGTCTACTTGTCTCGGACGTGATGCCTATATACATGATCATACCTAGATATTCTCATAAATATTCTCAATTCTGTCAATTGCTCAACAGTAATTTGTTCACCCACCGTAGAATACTTATGCTCTCAGAGAAGCCACTAGTGAAACCTATGGCCCCCGGGTCTATCTTTATCATATCAATCTCCTGCTACTTAGTTATTTACTTTGCTATTAACTTTGACTTTATTTTGCTTTGCATCTTTATCATAAAAATACCAAAAATATTATCTTTATCATATCTATCAGATCTCACTCTCGTAAGTGGCCCTATAGGGATTGACAACCCCTATTTGCGTTGGTTGCGAGGATTTATTTGTTTGTGCAGGTATGAGGGACTTGCGTGTAGCCTCCTACTGGATTGATACCTTGGTTCTCAAAAACTGAGGGAAATACTTATGCTACTTTGCTGCATCATCCCTTCCTCTTCGGGGAAAACCAACGCAGTGCTAAAAGAGGTAGCAAGAAGGATTTCTAGCGCCGTTGCCGGGGAGGTCTACGCAAAAGTCAACATACCAAGTACCCATCACATACCCTCATCTCCCGCATTACATTATTTTCCATTTGCCTCTCGTTTTCCTCTCCCCCCAATTCACCCTTGCCGTTTTATTCGCCCTCTCTCTCTATCCTCCCTCTCTATTTGCACTTTTTGTTTGCTTGTGTGTTAGTTTGCTTGTTTGTCGCGATGGCTCAAGATAATACTAAATTGTGTGACTTCACCAATACCAACAACAATGATTTTATTAGCACTCCAATTGCTCCTCTTACCGATGCTGAATCTTGTGAAATTAATACTGCTTTGCTGAATCTTGTCATGAAAGATCCGTTCTCCGGCCTTCCTAGTGAAGACGCCGCTACCCATCTAAATAGCTTCGTTGATTTGTGTGACATGCAAAAGAAGAAAGATGTGGATAATGATATTGTTAAATTGAAGCTATTTCCTTTTTCGCTTAGAGATCCTGCTAAAGCTTGGTTTTCGTCTTTGCCTAAAAATAGTATTGATTCATGGAACAAGTGCAAATATGCTTTTATCTCTAAGTATTTTCCTCTCGCTAAAATCATCTCTCTTAGAAACGATATTATGAACTTTAAGCAACTTGATCATGAACATGTTGCACAAGCTTGGGAGAGAATGAAATTAATGATACGTAATTGCCCTACTCATGGTTTAAATGTGTGGATGATTATACAA
>NW_021303877.1:0-1209 GCF_002162155.2 Triticum dicoccoides
CAATTGCGCCCTCATGAAGAGAACTACCCAGTTCACGACCTCGAACTTGCTGCTGTCATTCATGCGCTAAAACAGTGGCGACATTACCTACTCGGTAATCGTTGCGAGATCTTCACTGACCACCAAAGTCTGAAGTATCTGTTTACTCAGCCAGACCTGAACCTCCGTCAGCAGAGATGGATGGAGACTGTTGCAGATTTTGATTTGGGTATATCCTATACCCCAGGCAAGGCTAATGTAATGGCTGATGCCTTGAGCCGCAAGTCTTACTGCAACCACCTCCAGGTTCACAAAGTCCAGCCCTCACTTGTTGAAGAATTCAGAAAGCTAAACCTCCATATTGTTCCTCCGGGTGCACTCGCTCCCCCTCCTCCGGAGTTCCGCAAGATGAATCTCCGTGTTGTTTCCCAGGGTTCCCTCTATAACCTGGCTGTTGAACCCGATCTCGTGGGCACCATAAAGACAATGCAGGGATTTGACTCTGAAGTCTACAAGATTAAGCAAGACCTCAAAGAAGGAAGTTCCTCATCCTTCACTATTGCTGATGATGGCGCCTTGTACTTCAAAGGCCGCCTAGTGGTGCCGTGTAAGAAGGAAAACCTGAATATGACTCAGGAGGTTATGAAAGAAGCTCATGATACGCCTCTATGTATCCATCCTGGTAGTACGAAGATGTATCAAGACATTCGTCAGAGATTCTGGTGGTCTAACATGAAGCAAGACATTGCTCGTTATGTTGCTGAATGTGACGTTTGCTGTCGTATCAAAGCAGAACATCAAAGGCCTGCTGGAACTCTGCAACCTATATCTATTCCTGAATGGAAATGGGACCATGTCGAGATGGACTTCGTTACTGGATTCCCCAAATCGCAGAAAGGTAATGATGCTATTCTTGTCGTCATTGACCGACTTTCTAAGGTTGCACATTTTCTGGCGGTCAAAGAAACGATCACTGCTAGTCAGCTTGCAACTCTCTACATGTCCAGAATTGTTTCGCTTCACGGTATTCCACTGGTTATCAGTTCAGACCGTGGCAGTTTATTCACTTCAAGATTCTGGGCAAGTTTCCAAGAAGCTATGGGCACTCATCTGTCTTTCAGCACTGCGTTTCATCCGCAGTCACAAGGGCAAGTTGAACGTGTCAACCAAGTTCTCGAAGACATGCTTCGAGCTTGTGTTATTTCCTTCGGCAAGAAATGGGAGGAATCT
>NW_021303878.1:0-1485 GCF_002162155.2 Triticum dicoccoides
CTCGATCGGGTTCAGTTAACATCCATCGATCGATCGCTCAGGTTCAGTAACGCGTAGCCTGCAGTGCAATCACTCGGGTTCAGTTAGAGCCCAACGCCTCGCTCGGGTTCAGTTAGAGCCAACGCCTCGCACACACGCGTGTACGTGTATGAGAGAAACGCGCATCGCTCGGCCCCCGACCTCCCACCGTAACCGGGAATTCCCCGAAATTTTCCTCCCCCTCGCTTCTACCATGGTTTTTTCCGTCATGGACGACCCAAAGAATGTCATGCAGCTGCGTCTCCGGCCCGCCCAGGACGAAAAGCCCATTTTCTGTCATGATTTTTTTCATAGAAGTAGGAGCCCACCACATCTATGATGATACCGGGTTTTGTCACAATTATCGTCATAGAAGTGTCATATGTATGACAAAAAAACAATTCGTTCAGCCAAAAATGTCACAGATGTGCCTTTTTTTGTAGTGATCGCCTCCGCGGTGTGAGGGACGTGGGCATCGTCAAGGGCAGTATTTGGGTCGGAACCATGAGCAGCAAGATCATCGGCTCGACCGTGATGATCGCTGTCGAGTGCCTACACCTCCTCCGAGGGGCGAATCATACGTGCCCTGGCATTATGATGATAGGCGCCCGTACAACGAGGAGCGGAGGAGGCCAGTCAACCCAAGAGAGCCAGGGTTTGACGCAAGGTCCATTTTGGTGCAAGGTTTGGTGGACAGGAATCGAGCACATAGAGAAGGGAAAGACAGAGATCGCCCGACTGGAAGCAGGGTGCATGTTTCTGGTCCCGAGTGTTTTAGCAGAGCCATCAGGGCTGCAGAGATCCCTCCCAACTTTAGGTTGGCGACTGGGGTCAGTAACTTCACTGGTGAATCAAAGCCTGACACCTGGCTTGAAGACTACCGAGTAGCTGTGCAAATCAGTGGAGGAAATGATGAAGTTGCCATGAAGCATCTCCCCCTGATGCTTGAAGGGTCAGCTAGAGCTTGGTTTAATCAGTTGGCTCCAGGAAGTATTTTCAGCTGGGAAGAGTTGGCCCAGGTGTTTTTCAGAACGTTTGAGGGCACGTGCAAACGGCCAGCAGGATTGACAGAATTGCAGCATTGCGTGCAAAAACCGAATGAAAAATTGAGGGATTACATCCAGAGGTGGACCACTTTGCACCACACTATGGAGAATGTGTCTCACCACCATGCAGTTTGCGCCTTCAAGGAGGGCGTTCGGTACCGAGAGCTCAACCTGAAATTCGGTCAGACAGGAGACATGTCTTTGAATCGAATGATGGAGATAGCCTCTTGGTATGCCAACGGCAAAGAAGAAGACCGACTCCGCAGTGGCAAGTGGAAACCAGTCGACCAGGACACTGGAGGAGGTAATTCCAATCGGAAGCAGAAGCGCAAATTAGAACCAGCCGCGCCTGGAGAGGTTGCAGTCGCAACCCAAGGAAAACCTAAAGGTCCCTAGACCCCTAAGAAGGTGAAAGATGCAG
>NW_021303879.1:0-1499 GCF_002162155.2 Triticum dicoccoides
TACCGCACAGCAATCCAAAGTGGAACAAAGCACAACTCAGCAGCCAGCAACAATTGCAACACACATCTAAAGGTGCCTTGCCAGGGCAACAGCTAGCCGCAGCCCTCAAGACCAGCAGCAAGCAGGCATAAAACATGCATTTCAGGGTTGTAGCTAACATGAAGAAGGGGCAACATCAACTGGGACTTGCACCAGTCCGATCATGCCGACACGCCGGCGATCTCCTTGGCCGACGCCTGCAGTTCAGGGCCAGCCTCACCTCCATGTTCCAACAGAGCGTCTTCAACAGCCGTAGCAAGGTCACAGTCAAGGTTGAACAGAGCCCTAAGGGCTGAAAGAGCTATGTCCGGTAGCCTTCCCTGAAACATGTCGACGAACTTGCCAATGGCGTCTTCCATGAGTTGTTGTCCTTCATCTATGATTCCCATGTGCTGGCACAACAGCCTCTCGGCCATCTGTGCCACATGCATCTTTCTGTTCTTTGCTCGAAGGCGTGGGCTGCACCTAGTCGTGTCGAAGACAACCACACCCGCAAGTGTCCTCCTCCTGTTTGCAGGCTGGCGCGGTGGAGTGGAGCTTGGCGCAGGTAGCAGCGATGGCTGACGGGCAACAAAGTATGGGCATCTTCGTTGCGATGCGGCCGGGCTTCCTGGAGGGGTGGACATGGGGATGTGGACAGGGGTGTCCGGTTCTGGCTCCGTGTAAGGCGACCTGGCCACTGTGGGCGAAGCAATAGCGATCTTCGATGCTGCGTTCGGCGGGCTCTGGCGCACCTCTGATCGCATCTCACTATCATCCAGCGAGCAGGGCGGCTGGATCCTGGTGTCTTGGCAGGCACTTGTTTCGCAGAGCCAGCCCATGGCAGAGTTGGTAGTCTCGATCTGGATGATGTCCTGAGCGGTGGTGCGTGGCGATGGCAGAGGCGAGACCATGGCAGAGCTAGAAGTCTTGATCTCGATGATGTCTCGAGAGGTGGTGAGCGGCGATGTCGAAGATAAGCGTTAGTGGGAATCCAGGGTGACAGTAGCAACAGAGTCTCGGCATGACACGTGAGGCGAGCGGTTGTGCGTTCTGATCCATGCTACCTCCCTAGTTCATTTTTCTCAAAAAACAAAAACTCTTTTGAACAATCATACCACTAGTGGACTTTAATCAGGATTAAAAGGGACCCAGTTGACATCCCTAGTTGAAAGGGAGTGTACAACCGCTATATTTAAGTTGCCAAGGCATCTAAGCAGTTGAAATAATCTGAGAAAGCACTTAACAGTGTGGCCTCATATAAATTACGAAGACAGTCTTGTGATGAAGCTGAGAGGAAAAGTTAAGGACTCAAATGAAATAGGCATGCATTTCTTTACGATAGTGCAGCAGGCACTACTGACATATTGGCCAACTCAGGTATAGCGTAACAACAAATAAGCATTCGAATCAAGCAATACAGCAAAGCAGACAACTGAACTATTTGTAATTCGGTAGGATTACACGTTGAGGGCACAAGC
>NW_021303880.1:0-955 GCF_002162155.2 Triticum dicoccoides
TCATCCTAGTCCACCAGAACCTCTGGCGTAGGTCCTGATACATCTTAGTACTACCGGGATGAATGGTGAGAGGAGATTCATGAGCTTCCTTAAGGATCAAACGCCTCAGGTTTCGCACTTTGGGAACCACTAGTCGATTCCCGAAGTATACGACCCCTTGATCATTAATGGAGAAGCAATTCGCAATTCCTTTCTGAATGTTTCTCTTGATGCGGGAGATTCCCGGATCTACCTTCTGTGCTTTGATAATCTGATCCGTAAGGGTAGGTTTTGCCACCAAGGTGGAGAGAAAACCTTGAGGTACAATGTGAAGGTTAAGCTTCCGAAATTCCTCATGGAGAAGCGGTTGACTTTGTTGTAACATCAGGTTGTTACAATAAGATTTACGACTTAGCGCATCAGCCATGACGTTGGCTTTCCCTGGGGTGTAGGTTATCCCTAAATCGAAGTCTGTGATCAACTCAACCCAACGTCTTTGCCTGAGGTTCAGATCCGGTTGGGTGAAGATGTACTTCAAACTTTGGTGATCAGTGAATATTTCGCAACGATTACCAAGGAGGTAATGTCGCCAGGTTTTAAGTGCATAGACTACAGCTGCAAGCTCTAGATCATGAGTAGGATAATTCTCCTCATGTGGGTGCAATTGCCGTGAAGCGTAGGCAATTACGTGTCGATCTTGCATGAGAATGCAACCTAGTCCTTGTCGCGAGGCGTCGCAGTAGATAACAAAGTCCTTGGAGAAGTCTGGCGGTACCAGTACGGGAGCAGAAGTCAGGCGTCTTTTCAGTTCCTGAAAGCTGTGCTCACATTGTGGAGTCCACTCGAACTTCTTATCTTTCTTGAGGAGTTCGGTTAGAGGTTTGGCAACCTTGGAGAAGTTCTCGACAAAGCGACGACAATAGCTCGCTAAGCCTAGAAAACTCTGAACTTGCTTGACCGATTCAGGTGGAGTCCA
>NW_021303881.1:0-1328 GCF_002162155.2 Triticum dicoccoides
ATGCTCCGATGGTCAATGGTTTATTCTTAATGAATCTCGAGCGTAATATTACACATGTTCATAGTGTAGATGCCAAAAGATGTAAAGTTGATAACGATAGTCCCACATACTTGTGGCACTGCCGCCTTGGTCACATTGGTGTCAAGCGCATGAAGAAGCTCCATGCCGATGGACTTTTAGAGTCTCTTGATTATGAATCGTTTGACACGTGCGAACCATGCCTCATGGGCAAGATGACCAAGACTCCGTTCTCCGGAACAATGGAGCGAGCAACCAACTTATTGGAAATCATACATACCGATGTGTGCGGTCCAATGAGCGTTGAGGCTCGCGGAGGATATCGTTATGTTCTCACTCTCACTGATGACTTAAGTAGATATGGGTATGTCTACTTAATGAAACACAAGTCTGAGACCTTTGAAAAGTTCAAGGAATTTCAGAATGAGGTGGAGAATCAACGTGACCGAAAGATAAAGTGCCTACGATCAGACCGTGGAGGAGAATATTTAAGTCACGAATTTGGCACACACTTAAGGAAATGTGGAATCATTTCACAACTCACGCCGCCTGGAACACCTCAGCGAAACGGTGTGTCCGAACGTCGTAATCGCACTCTATTGGATATGGTGCGGTCTATGATGTCTCTTACTGATTTACCGCTATCATTTTGGGGATACGCTCTAGAGACAGCTACATTCACTTTAAATAGGGCACCGTCTAAATCCGTTGAGACGACACCGTATGAATTATGGTTCGGGAAGAAACCTAAGCTGTCGTTTCTAAAAGTTTGGGGATGCGATGCTTATGTCAAGAAACTTCAACCTGAAAAGCTCGAACCCAAGTCGGAAAAATGCGTCTTCATAGGATACCCTAAGGAAACTGTCGGGTATACCTTCTACTTAAGATCCAACGGCAAAACCTTTGTTGTCAAGAACGGATGCTTTTTGGAAAAAGAGTTTCTCTCGAAAGAAGTAAGTGGGAGGAAAGTAGAACTCGATGAAGTACTACCTCTCGAACGGGAAAGTGGTGCAGCTCAGGAAAATGTTCCTGTGATGCCCACACCAACTGAAGAGGAAACCAATGATGATGATCAAGGTACTTCGGATCAAGTTGCTACTGAACTTCGTAGGTCCACAAGGACACGTTCCGCACCAGAGTGGTACGGCAACCCCGTCCTGGAAATCATGTTGTTAGACAACGGTGAACCTTCGAACTATGAAGAAGCGATGGCGGGCCCAGATTCCAACAAATGGCTTGAAGCCATGAAATCCGAGATAGAATCCATGTATGAAAACAAAGTATGGACTTTGACAGACTTGCCCGATGAT
>NW_021303882.1:0-1219 GCF_002162155.2 Triticum dicoccoides
GAAAACTTCTCCAAAGTTGCTAAACCTCTAACCGAACTCCTCAAGAAAGATAAGAAGTTCGAATGGACTTCACAATGTGAGCACAGCTTTCAGGAACTGAAAAGACGCCTGACTTCTGCTCCCGTACTGGTACCGCCAGACTTCTCCAAGGACTTTGTTATCTACTGCGACGCCTCGCGACAAGGACTAGGTTGCATTCTCATGCAAGATCGACACGTAATTGCTTACGCTTCACGGCAATTGCACCCACATGAGGAGAATTATCCTACTCATGATCTAGAGCTTGCAGCCGTAGTCTATGCACTTAAGACCTGGCGACATTACCTCCTCGGTAACCGTTGCGAAATATTCACTGATCACCAAAGTCTGAAGTACATTTTCACCCAACCGGATTTGAATCTCAGGCAAAGACGTTGGGTTGAGTTGATCACAGATTTCGACTTAGGAATAACTTACACCGCAGGGAAAGCCAACGTCATGGCTGATGCGCTAAGTCGTAAATCTTATTGTAACAACCTAATGTTACAACAAAGTCAACCGCTTCTCCATGAGGAATTTCGGAAGCTTAACCTTCACATTGTTCCTCAAGGTTTTCTTTCCACCTTGGTGGCGAAACCTACCCTTACGGACCAGATCGTCAAGGCACAGAAGGTAGATCCGGGAATCTCCCGCATCAAGAGAAACATCAAGAAAGGAATTGCGAATTGTTTCTCCATTAATGATCAAGGGGTCGTATACTTCGGGAATCGACTAGTGGTTCCCAAAGTGCGAAACCTAAGGCGATTGATCCTTAAGGAGGCTCATGAATCTCCTCTCACCATTCATCCCGGTAGTACTAAGATGTATCAGGACCTACGCCAGAGGTTCTGGTGGACTAGGATGAAGAGAGAAATTGCTCAGTATATTGCTAATTGCGACGTCTGTCGTCGTGTAAAAGCAGAGCATCAACGGCCTGCTGGCACCCTTCAACCCTTAGCTATTCCTGAATGGAAATGGGATAAAATTGGTATGGATTTCATTACCGGTTTTCCCAGGACCAAGAGAGGGAATAATGCTATTTTCGTCGTTGTCGATCGTCTTTCCAAAGTAGCCCATTTCCTACCTGTTCGTGAGAGTATAACCACTAGTCAGCTGGCAGACTTATACATCTCCCGAATAGTGTCTCTCCATGGTGTTCCTTTGGAAATTAACTCGGATCGAGGAAGTATTTTCACCTCTC
>NW_021303883.1:0-1591 GCF_002162155.2 Triticum dicoccoides
ACGTCGCAATTAGCAATATACTGAGCAATTTCTCTCTTCATCCTAGTCCACCAGAACCTCTGGCGTAGGTCCTGATACATCTTAGTACTACCGGGATGAATGGTGAGAGGAGATTCATGAGCCTCCTTAAGGATCAATCGCCTCAGGTTTTGCACTTTGGGAACCACTAGTCGATTCCCGAAGTATACGACCCCTTGATCATTAATGGAGAAACAATTCGCAATTCCTTTCTTGATGTTTCTCTTGATGCGGGAGATTCCCGGATCTACCTTCTGTGCCTTGACGATCTGGTCCGTAAGGGTAGGTTTCGCCACCAAGGTGGAAAGAAAACCTTGAGGAACAATGTGAAGGTTAAGCTTCCGAAATTCCTCATGGAGAAGCGGTTGACTTTGTTGTAACATTAGGTTGTTACAATAAGATTTACGACTTAGCGCATCAGCCATGACGTTGGCTTTCCCTGAGGTGTAAGTTATTCCTAAGTCGAAATCTGTGATCAACTCAACCCAACGTCTTTGCCTGAGATTCAAATCCGGTTGGGTGAAAATGTACTTCAGACTTTGGTGATCAGTGAATATTTCGCAACGGTTACCGAGGAGGTAATGTCGCCAGGTCTTAAGTGCATAGACTACGGCTGCAAGCTCTAGATCATGAGTAGGATAATTCTCCTCATGTGGGTGCAATTGCCGTGAAGCGTAAGCAATTACATGTCGATCTTGTATGAGAATGCAACCTAGTCCTTGTCGCGAGGCGTCGCAGTAGATAACAAAGTCCTTAGAGAAGTCTGGCGGTACCAGTACGGGAGCAGAAGTCAGGCGTCTTTTCAGTTCCTGAAAGCTGTGCTCACATTGTGGAGTCCATTCGAACTTTTTATCTTTCTTGAGGAGTTCGGTTAGAGGTTTAGCAACTTTGGAGAAGTTCTCGACAAAGCGACGACAATAGCTCGTTAAGCCCAGAAAACTCCGAACTTGCTTGACCGATTCAGGTGGAGTCCAATTAAGGACGGCTTGAACTCGCTCAGGGTTAACAGCAATACCTTTACCAGATATTACATGACCCAGATAGGTCACTTCCGACAACCAGAATTCACATTTAGAAAATTTGGCATAAAGGCGATGTTCTCAAAGTTTCTTCAACACTAGCCTTAGATGTTCGGCATGTTCCTCCTCGTTCTTGGAGTAGATGAGTATATCATCGAGATAAACTACGACGAATTTATCCAAATACTCCATGAAGATTGAGTTCATTAACCGAGAAAAGGTGGCTGGAGCGTTGGTTAAACCGAAGGACATGACGGTGTACTCGTATTGGCCATAACGAGTAACAAAGGCCGTTTTAGGAATGTCCCCGTTTCTGATTTTGATTTGATGGTAGCCCAACCTCAAATCCATCTTGGAGAAGACTGAGGATCCAGCGAGCTGATCATACAGGTCGTTGATCCTGGGGAGCGGATATTTGTTCTTGATTGTGACCAAATTGACAGGTCGATAATCTACAACCATCCGGTCCGTACCATCCTTCTTCTTGACGAATAGGACGGGGCAAGCCCACGGAGATGAACTAGGTCGGATGAAACCCTTTTTCAAGGACTCAT
>NW_021303884.1:0-939 GCF_002162155.2 Triticum dicoccoides
GCCGGTTCCGGCTGCAAAACAAGGGGAAACGAGGGGGGAAAGAATCAGTGGCGCCTCGCGGTTCCAGATCGAGAGAGAGCTGGGGCGGAGAAGGCCTGTACCGCGCGGACGCCGACGAGCCGAGGCGGCGGAGCTCGAGCTCGATCTCGAGCTCGGGTGGTTCTGGAGAGGAAGGAGTGGTGCGGGAGGCCGATTGGGTGTGTGGAGGGGCGACAGGGAGGAAGAGAGAGGCTCGGGGGCACCTTATATAGGCTGGCCGCGGTTCACCGTAGGCGTGGCCTACGGGCGCCCGCGGGATCGGCTCTGGAGACCGTGGGAGAGGAGTTGGAGCTGTCCACGGCGCTCGTGGGGATGGAGTAGGGCGCCAGTGAGAAGGAGAGAGAGCGGGGGAGGGTTCTGGCGCCCGCGCGTGTGAGGCCGGCCATTGGCCGAGCCGGGCGGCATCGGGCACGCGCTGCAGGAGGGGAGAGAGAGGGAGAGACAATGGGGACGGCACGGCGGCGTGTCGCAGACGTCGAGACACATCAACTGGCGCGATGGGAAGGCACGAGGCGGTCGGGAGGCGCGGTGTCAACGGTCGGCGCTCTGGCAGGTGCTCCAGAGCGCGACTTTGGCCGGCATCCGCGGGTTTTCCGCGTCGCGCGCGCGTCCTTTTCTGTCTGGAGGCTACAGTGGAAGGGGGCAAAACCTGGAAAGAGCCTGGGATGCTCTGGGGTGCAGAGGGGAGAGAGAGAGGCTGGGAGAGAGAAGGGAAGCTGTTGTCCAGAGAGGACAAACGTGATTCCCTCCTTCCTCCACATTGCTTCCTCGGGTAGAAAAGTGTCTAAGTGACAGAGGGGAGTGAGGAGGGGTTGTGGCAAAAAGATGAACTCAAGGAGATTAGTGAAAGTGGCAAAAATAGGCTTTTTAGTATTTTGCCAGAAGGTGTTTGATGGAGTT
>NW_021303885.1:0-1182 GCF_002162155.2 Triticum dicoccoides
TTCACCGGCGACGAGCCGCCGGCGTGTTAGCCTCGGCTGACCAGGGGTTTGACCTCCCCTAGGTCCATGACAGGTGGGCCCGGCCCCTGCTAACTTTGGTTAAGATAATAACTACTTTTAGTTAAGCCACTGACCCACTGACAGTAGGCCCCACCCCTGGTCAAACCCCAGTCAGCGCTGGGTTTGACCGGGATTAACTCCTGTGACACTGACATATGGGGCCCACAGGTCAGATTTGACCTGGACAACGCCGTTGACTTGCTGACGTCACTGTGAAGTCATGCTGACGCAGTAATTCTTTTCTAGATTTAAAAATAATCAGGAAATTTCAGATAATAACCAAAACTTCTAAAAATCATAGAAAATTAACCGTAACTCCAAATTAAATAATTTATATATGAAAAATTATCAGAAAAATTCAAGGAATCCATCTGTACCATTTTCATGCATGTTAGAACAACTTATAGCTGCTGTTTAGCACAAATCAATTAAATGGCATTTGAATAATCACATATGGAGTTTAAATTTGAATCTTGGATTCAAACCAACTTCATTTAATCTGGTTTTAGGTGCATTAGCCCAAAACACATTCATATTGCCATGTCATAGCATGCATCATATTGTGCATTGCATTGATCGTGTTTTTCTGTATTTACCGGTAATTGTCCCCTCCCGGTAGACGATGTTCCGACGTTGTGATCGTTGACACTGATGAAGACTCAATGTTATCTTCAGAAGTGCCAGGCAAGCAAAACCCCCTTGTTCATTCCGATAAAATCCCACTCTCTCGCTCCTGCTCTATTTTACTGCATTAGGACAACACCGATTCATCTGTTACTTGCTGCGGTAGCTGAACCCCTTTATCCTCTGCATGACCTGTCATTTCACAGTAAATAGATGAAACCCACTAGCATGAGTAGGAGTTGTTTGAGCCCTGATGTGCCTACTCATTCATGTTTGTTTGTCATGCCTGCTATTGCTTAGAGTTGAGTCAGGTCTGATTCATCGGGGATGAATCAGAGGCGTGTGAACCTGTCCTACTGTGTGTGAGCTAAGTGTGTGAACACGATTTGGTAAAGGTAGCGGTGAGAGGCCATGTAGGAGTACATGGTGGGTTGTCTCATTGCAGCCGTCCTCAGGAACTGAGTTCTGTGTTTGTGATCCATGATTCAGCTACTACCA
>NW_021303886.1:0-982 GCF_002162155.2 Triticum dicoccoides
TATAGCATGAATAAAAGACAATTATCATGAACAATGAAATATAATAATACTTTTATTATTGCCTCTAGGGCATATTTCCAACAGTCTCCCACTTGCACTAGAGTCACCAATCTAGTTACATTGTGATGAATCGAACACCCATAGAGTTCTGGTGTTGATCATGTTTTGCACGCGAGAGAGGTTTAGTCAGCGGATCTGCGACATTCAGATCCGTGTGCACTTTGCAAATCTCTATGTCTCCATCTTGAACATTTTCACGGATGGAGTTGAAACGACGCTTGATGTGCCTGGTCTTCTTGTGAAACCTGGGCTCCTTTGCGAGGGCAATAGCTCCAGTGTTGTCACAGAAGAGTTTGATCGGCCCCGACGCATTGGGTATGACTCCTAGGTCGGTGATGAACTCCTTCACCCAAATCGCTTCATGTGCTGCCTCCGAGGCTGCCATGTACTCCGCTTCACACGAAGATCCCGCCACGACGCTCTGCTTGCAGCTGCACCAGCTTACTGCTCCACCATTCAACATATACACGTATCTGGTTTGTGACTTAGAGTCATCCAGATCTGAGTCGAAGCTAGCATCGACGTAACCCTTTACGACGAGCTCTTCGTCTCCTCCATAAACGAGAAACATGTCCTTTGTCCTTTTCAGGTACTTCAGGATATTCTTGACCGCTGTCCAGTGTTCCTTGCCGGGATTACTTTGGTATCTTGCTACCAAACTTACGGCAAGGTTTACATCGGGTCTGGTACACAGCATGGCATACATAATAGATCCTATGGCTGAAGCATAGGGGATGACACTCATCTCTTCTTTATCTTTTGCCGTGGTCGGTGACTGAGCTGAGCTCAGTCTCATACCTTGTAACATAGGCAAGAACCCCTTCTTGGACTGATCCATTCTGAATCTCTTCAAAATCTTATCAAGGTATGTGCTTTGTGAAAGACCTATGAGGCGTCTCGATCTATCTCTATAGATCTTGAT
>NW_021303887.1:0-1750 GCF_002162155.2 Triticum dicoccoides
TGTTCGGGACCATCAACGATTGACCCGCTCTCAATAACCTTTCAGGACAGACAAACAAGGGATAACACGCATGCACGCACTGTTTAGATGACACTAAAAGTATATACCTGGACAAATGCAAGAAGAATGTGTACCTGGGCCATCGTCGATTTCTTCCGACCAACCATCAATGTCGAAAGAAAGGCAAGCATTTCAAAGGCAAGGCAGATCACCGGAAGAAGCCCGCCATGCGTACCGGTGATCACGTACTTGCTATGGTCAATGATTTACACGTAATCTTTGGAAAGGGTCCCGGCGGACTAGCTGTTCCCAATGACGCTGAGGGACACGCACCCATGTGGAAGAAGAAATATATATTTTGGGACCTACCCTACTGGAAAGACCCAGAGGTCCGCTCTTCAATGATGTGATGCACGTAACGAAGAACCTTTGCGTGAATCTGCTAGGCTTCTTGGGCGTGTATGGAAAGAGAAAAGATACACCTGAGGCACGGGAGGACCTGCAACGCTTGCACGAAAAAGACGGCATGCCTCCGAAGCAGTATGAAGGTCCTGCCAGCTACGCTCTTACAAAAGAAGAGAAAGAAATCTTCTTTGAATGCCTGCTCAGTATGAAGGTCCCGACTGGCTTCTCGTCGAATATAAAGGGAATAATAAATATGCCAGAGAAAAAGTTCTACAACCTAAAAGCAAAAAGAATTACAAAATAAAGCAAAAAACAAAAGAAAATAAATAATGCAAAAAACAAAACAGAAAAACTGGAAAAAACTTTGAATTTTAAACATAGTAATATTAAACACCGTAATTTTAACTATTGAAATTTGAAAACTAATGGCAGTAACAGAAAGTTTATAATATTTGTAACCTAAAAGAAAAATAATTAAAAATAAACTTTAAAAAAATAAATAAAAATAGCAACAATAAGTATTTTGTTGTAAGTAGAAACAAAATAAAATAAATAAAGCAACAAAGAAAACAAAAAAACAAAAAAGTGCCACCTACTGGGCCCCCACGGCCTGAATACGACTAGAAACCCTACCATGGCAAGGATTCAGGCCTGCAGGAGGCCCAGTAGGCCCACCTGCACATAGCGTACGGCTAGGTCCGAAAGCCTACAATTGAGATGAGCTCGAGAGGGTGGGCGCAGCAGCCCTTATAAACTTTTGACGCGGGACAGCACAAGGCCTTTGGTCCCGGTTGGTGGCACCAACCGGGACCAATGCACCCCTTTAGTCCCGGTTGGTGCCACCAACCGGGACCAAAGGCCTCTATTTCCCGCCCTTTAGGCTGCTGAAAAGAGACTTTTGGTCCCGGTTGGTGGCATGAACCAGGACCAAAGGGGGCATTCGCCCCGGTTTGTGCCACGAACCGGGACCAATGTGCTCTGTATATAAGCAGGACTTAGCAGTTTCTCCAAAATCCATCACTTTCTCCGCCCGACGCTCCTGCTCCTCGTCGATGTTGCCGCCGAGCCTGCCCCAACGCCGTCAGGATGGTCCACGTCACCGTCGTCGCCGCCGCATACGACGTCAGACTGCTCAACTTCGCCACCGCCGACACCCTCGACGCCATCTGCCCCAACGCCGGCGCCGCTCCCCGCGCCCCTGCGCCTGCCCCGACACCGCCCGCCGTGCTCCGCCACCCCCTGTGAGGACCTGCCTCGTGCCCCTGCCCTGCCTCACTCCCGCACCCCTGCCCTGCCCCGCCGGCGGCGCCGCCGCCGCCATGCCCCTCTGCCCGCCCCCTAGCTT
>NW_021303888.1:0-2609 GCF_002162155.2 Triticum dicoccoides
AAATATGACCCTGCTTTTGCTACTTCACCTATCTTTGTTACTGATAAGGACTATGAATTCTCTGTTGATCCTGAAATAATTACTTTGGTTGAATCTGTTCCTTTTTATGTCAATGAATCTGAAACTGTTGTGGTGCATCTTACCAAGTTAAATGATATAGCCACCCTGTTTACTAATAATGAGAAGTCTCGCTATTATTATATCCTTCAGATATTTCCATTCTCATTAAAGGGTGATGCTAAAACTTGGTTTTATTCTCTTGATCCTGGTTGTGTGCGTAGTCCCCAGGATATGATTTATTACTTCTCTGCTAAATATTTCCCTGCTCATAAGAAACAAGCTGCCTTGCGGGAAATATATAATTTTGTGCAAATCGAAGAAGAGAGTATCCCACAAGCTTGGGGGAGGCTTCTTCGATTACTTAATGCTTTACCTGATCATCCTCTTAAGAAAAATGAAATACTTGATATCTTTTATAATGGACTAACCGATGCTTCCAAGGACCACTTGGATAGTTGTGTTGGTTGTGTTTTCAGGGAAAGAACAGTCGACCAAGCTGAATTGTTATTGAATAATATGTTGACTAATGAAAATAATTGGAATCTTCATGAGCCAATTCCTAAGCCAATTGAGCCAACTCCTGAGCCTATTCCTAAACCAACTCCAAAGAAAAGGGGTGTTCTATTTCTCAGTCCCGAAGATATGCAAGAGGCAAAGAAATCAATGAAAGAAAAAGCTATTAAAGCTAAAGATGTTAAGAATTTACCTCCTATTGAAGAAATACATGGTCTTAATATATCGCCTGTTGAAGAAACACATTGTCTTGATAACCCGACACAGGTAGTAAAGGTAAATTCTCTCTATAGATATGATAAAGTTGAAATCCCGTCTACTAAATTTCATAGCCAATGTTTAGATGAATTTCATGACTTTATGGCTAGGCAAGAAAGTTTTAATGCTTATGTTGGTAGGGAATTAAAGAGTAATGCTTTCATGATAGGACGCTTGAGTGATTATATGGCTAGAGTTAAAGGTGAACTCAAACTCATTAGAAAATATGCTTCTATGGTTACCACTCAAGCAGAGCAAGTACTTAAAGCTCAAAGTGATTTGCTCGATGAATTAAATAATAAACATGATTTTGCTGTTAGAGTGGCTACTAGAACTGGTAGAATGACTCAGGAACCTTTGTATCCTGAAGGCCACCCTAAGAGAATTGAGTAGGATTCTCAGAGAAATAATTTAGAGGCACCTAGTCCTTCTAAAAAGAAGAAAAAGAAAAATGGTAGGACTTTGCATGCTTGTAGTGAAACTGTTGTAGACATACCTGAGAATCCCAATGATATTTCTATTTCTGATGCTGAAACACAATTAGGTGATGAACATGAACCTAGTGATAATGTTAATGATAATGTTCATGTTGATGCTCAACCTAGCAATAATAATGATGTAGAGATTGAACCTGCTGTTGATCTTGATAACCCACAATCAAAGAATCAACATTATGATAAAAGAGAATTTGTTGCTAGGAAGCACGATAAAGAAAGGGAACCATGGGTTCAGAAACCCATGCCTTTTCCTCCTAAACCATCCAAGACAAAGGATGATGAGGATTTTGAGCGCTTTGCTGAAATGATTAGACCTATCTTCTTACATATGCGCTTAACTAATATGCTTAAAGTAAATCCTTATGCTAAATACATGAAGGATATTATTACAAATAAAAGAAAGATACCGGAAGCTGAAATTTCCACCATGCTTGCTAATTATACTTTTAAGGGTGGAATACCAAAGAAACTTGGAGATCCAGGAGTACCAACTATACCATGCTCTATTAAAAGAAACTATGTTAAAACTGCTCTATGTGATCTTGGAGCCGGTGTTAGTGTTATGCCTCTCTCTTTATATCGTAGACTTGAATTGAATAAGTTGACACCTACTGAAATATCTTTGCAAATGACCAATAAATCAACTGCCATACCTGTCGGTATTTGTGAGGATGTGCCTGTTGTGGTTGAAAATGTCACTATCTTAACGGACTTTGTTATTCTTGATATTCCCGAGGAAGATAGTATGTCGATTATCCTTGGTAGACCCTTTTTGAATACTGCAGGGGCTGTTATTGATTGCAACAAAGGAAATTCCACTTTTTGTGTTAATGGTAATGAGCATACGGTAGACTTTCCGAGGAAACAACCTCAAGTTCATAGCATCAATTCTATTGGAAAAATTCCAACTATCATCATTGGAGGTTTTGAATTTCCTCTCCCTACTGTCAATAAAAAAATGATATTCTTATTGTTGGGGATGTTCATATCCCCGTTGAGGTAACCTAGTGTTATTCGAAATTTCTCTGGTTCCATGTTATTCGGAATGAGTTTGTTAACAAGACTTGATCAACCTTGTTAGTGGATTTCTTTCGATAATCATGAGATGGATGGAACTAGAAGGCACAACCTTCTGTACTATCTTTTTACTTTCTGTTATTTAGAATAAACAAAGCAAAAATAGTATTATCTGTCTGTTTTCTAATTTATCCATGCAATAAAAAATATCCCAAAAATAAAAGTTCTCCAAATGCCCTACAACTTTAGTATGATTTTTTATGG
>NW_021303889.1:0-1687 GCF_002162155.2 Triticum dicoccoides
TTGGCCGAGGTGTCTGGCGAGCCATTCGTCTCGGACGTTGTGTTTAAAAGCTTCTAAGGCTTCCGCGTCCGGACAGTCGACTATTTGGTTCTTTTTGGTAAGGAACCTGTTCCGGAATTTGCGCGACTCTCCGGGCTGTTGGGTTATATGACTCAGATCGTCTGCATCCGGAGGGCGGACATAAGTCCCTTGAAAATTTTCTCTAAACGCGTCCTCAAGCTCTTCCCAACTTCCAACGGTGTATTCTGGGAGGCTTTTGAGCCAATGCCGAGCTGGCCCTTTGAGCTTGAGGGGTAGGTATTTTATGGCGTGGAGATCATCTCCTCTAGCCATGTGTATGTGTAGTATGTAATCTTCTATCCATACTCCTGGGTCTGTTGTGCCGTCGTATGCCTCTATGTTTATGGGTTTGAACCCTGCTGGAAATTCATGATCCAGCACCTCATCGGTAAAACATAGCGGGTGTGCGGCGCCCCTGTATTTGGGTGTGCTGCTATCTTCGAACACTTGTCGTGTTGTGTTACTTCCTGGGGCCCTCCTTTTTGGCCCGTAGATGGACCTAGTTGGGCCGTCCGTTTTCCCAGAATCATAAGTCGGCTTGTGTGCGGTGCCGCTTGTCGCTTTTGGCCTGTCATCTGGTCGTCTATCCGGCCGGGCGGCCTCTTTATTTTTTGACTGTGAGGGCTCTATGGCTTCCTCGTCAAATTCTGGCAGCAACTTGCGCTTCGGGTAGCTCTTTGTTTGATGGCCATTGCCATATTTGTCTGCGGACTTGAGTATTTTGCTCCACTTCATTCTGAGTATGTCTTCCGCTGTTTTGAGCTTCCTTTTTTCCTTCTTCAAACTTCTTGCAGTGGCGACGAGTCTTTTGCGAAGGTTCTTATGCTCCGGTGGTGTGTCCGGACTGTTGATTGCTCCGTGAAGGGGTTGATTATCCGGTTCGTCCTGTTCGGATGGTTGCTTGGTTGTATGTTCGTCGTCCGCTGGTTTGCCCTGCTCTATCGCTGGGTCATTAGGAATGTTGCTTTGATCGAGGCGGGACTTAGGGCGGCATCTACGTCGCCGTTTTGGTTGTTTATCGGCGGGATTATCCTCTGCCGCGTCCCATTGTTCCTCGGTATCGCTTCCCTTTGGGGTGTCCACCATATGTATGTCATGTGACGAGGTGGCCTTCCAGTGCCCTGTAGGCGCTGGTTCTTGATCGTCTCCGGCATCGTCGTCCATACCGTTGATGTCTTCGGAGTCGTAGTTTAGCACGTCGGTTAGATCGTCGACGGTGGCTAGGAAGTGGGTGGTGGGTGAGCTCTGAATTTCTTCATTGTCCGCGTCCCGACCATCCTGGCCGTAGTTCGGCCAGGGCTCTCCGGATAATGAGAGATGCTTCAGCGAAATTAAGATATCGCCGAAGGGTGAGTGCTGAAAGATGTCCGCAGTGGTGAATTCCATGATCGGCGCCCAGTCGGATTCGACCGGCAGGGGCGCAGGAGGTTCGGAGTCCGGCAGAGAGTCCGGCACCTCGGAGTCATGAGCTTTATGCGGGACAAGGTAAGTGTTCGGCTCCATCACCGTAGAAGTTGCAGCTCCCGAGGCGGTGTCCAGCAATCCATCCTCGATCTGAGCGATCGGCTCCGGACTATGGGTCGGAGCGGATTCATGTGTGGCCTCCAAGGTGCTGTCCGGCGGCAGA
>NW_021303890.1:0-627 GCF_002162155.2 Triticum dicoccoides
AAGTCGACTTCCACCAAAGCGAAATCCACCATCTCATCGAAAGACGGGACACCTTTGCCTCTATCAAGTGGTATCAGATTTCCAGGTTGCTCGGTGAGATTTTACAGTTTTTCGTAGTTTAGATCGAGTCTGTTCTTCATACCTACAGTCCACGAAAAAGCCACAAAAAAAAATTAGGGTTAGTTCATCATATCCGAACCAATCTGAGCCTTTGCATAATCTTTTTAGGGTTTTGCTTTGTTGAATTTGCGGTTGCATCGTCGTGTCTAGTTGCTGGTCTTAGAGTCTAGTCTTTTAGAGTTTCGAGTTCTGGTCATAAGTTGTCACGCCGCCGCCGCACCATCATCATCACCCCTGCCATCTACCACCACCGCTTTTCCGCCACCGCTTCGAATCCGTATCCATATACCACCACAGCTGTCATATGCCACCACCGCTGCCATCTACCACCAATCCGAGTTCTTGTCATATTAGGTTTGTTTTCGAGATCCATCTAGATTCCGATTCGTGTTTCCTTGCCGGAGTAGGTTTCGGAAAAAAAAAAAAACGCATTTTTCGAAAACGCATTTTTCGAAAAAATTTCTGGCTATCCTATTTTTAGGTGTTTCTGAGTGTTTTGAGACAGGT
>NW_021303891.1:0-1437 GCF_002162155.2 Triticum dicoccoides
TTTTTCTGAAGCATGCTGTATAAACAGTGACGGATGGAGTAGTATGAGCGGATTCAAAGAAGAGTGTATTGATGGTTGCTTCTTCAGAGCAACTTACAGTGGGAAAGGTGGGGCTTATGATTTGACTGCTCATTACTCACTATTAATGCGGTGCAACGACCAGGCTGAGTCTCCCATGCGGTTGTGCACTACCCCCTCGGTTCTTAAATATACTCCGGAGTATTTGTCTTTCTAGAGATTTCAACGAGTGACTACTCAAATATTTGTCTTTTTAGAGATTTCAAATGGACTGGCACATACGGATGTATATAGACATATTTAGAGTGTAGATTCACTCATTTTGCTCCGTATATAGTCACTTGTTGAAATCTCTGTTAAGACGAATAGAATATTTAGGAACGGAGGGAGTACTCTAAAATATGCCCGTTTGAAATTTGTAAAAAGACAAATATTTAGGAACGAAGGAGTATAATTTTGTGCATGGCACATGGACCCGGATGATGAAGAGGCTTCTGGCAATGCTATCAAGCTTCCATCATTTGTTTACATAATTGGCGTGCTATACAAATAATTTTCCAGCGACATGAAATTGTACAATGGTGTGAGCTTTCAGCTTTTGTTTCGCGTGTCTTGCCATCGATGCTCTTTCAGAAACAATAAAAAAACTAACTTCCTTGCTAATGCATGTCAATTATTAGCAGATCAGAGCTAATAATTACATCACAACAGAAGACAAAGTTGTGAGAAGGTGTTAAATTAAAATTGATCAATGCTTTCATTGGCAGCAATGTCCCCCCAATTAACTATAGAGGTACAATGGCTGGTATATGTGTGGAGGAGGAGAGAGGCCTACCTCATGTATTAAGGAGATCGATCTGCCTCATGTATTAAGGGAGATTGATCGGCATCCATGCATATGTGCAGGAGATGAATAAGGTTGGGAGAGAGACGGAGCTAGAGTGTTGGAGGGGGTGGTAGTGGAGTTGCTTCTAACAAATGGTGGGATATGCTTGCTAGACAAACGGAGGGCACGCCCGCAATATCAATAAGAGAGGAGATGGCTTCTTGTTGTCTGTGCACGTGCGTGTGAGAGACGGGTTAGGAGGCATGCACGAATGATGAGGGGGACGATGTGGCTGTGGTAAGCAGACGTAACTACATAGGAAGATCAATCGCCCTTTGTAAGAGAAAGGAGAGACATAACTTGTGAGGTACGTCGATCGATGGGGGGTAGTTAAAGTCGATCTAGGTATATGTTGGGAGATCGATCGGTATACATGCATGTGTGTGTTAGAACAAATGAGGCACGAGGAGAAGGATAGAGAGAGAGGGATGCATGTAGGAGGTGGTACGAGAGGCATACTATATCGAGGGGGAGGAGTGTGCGAGTACGAGAACGATGAAAAGAGTGGTGGGAGTGAGGCATGGACGGTGACA
>NW_021303892.1:0-552 GCF_002162155.2 Triticum dicoccoides
GGCTGCAGTGGGGGGAGTTCACCGGGGCTGCGGCGGGGCGCCAGCCAGGGCGGTGGCACGGTGGCGGCAGAGGCGGATGGTGTAGAGTGGCAAGGACGGCGCGACGAGGCGCGGACGACAGCCAACGGAGTGTAGCGGGCGCGCATGTGGGACGCCGGTCCAGGCGCAGCGCGGGGAGGAAGGCCACGGCCTTGAGCGCGGTCGGGCACGGCGAAAGGCATCCGGCAGGGGGAGAGGAGGAGGAGAGGGAGAGCTCACGGGGCCCGTAGGGTTTTGGCAGCGGGCTCGGAGGCGACCCGTGGGGAGGACGACGATGGTGGCGACGTGCGGAGGCCCGAGGATGAACCCGAGCGTGCGGCGGCGTCGTGGGGGCGTCCTGGCGCGGTCGCGGTCGGCAAGGCGAGGGGCGCCGTCGAGGGAGTGGGGACTGGGCGCGAGGACGAGGGCGGGGGCCGGTGAAGCGGCTCCGGCGACGGCGGTTGGCGCCGGGTCGTGCCCCGATCCAGATCGGGGGCGGGGCGTCGTGCCCGGCCCAGATCGGGCAGAGGGGGG
>NW_021303893.1:0-1310 GCF_002162155.2 Triticum dicoccoides
CTGACTAACCACACAAGACTCTAGTCCAGGTTTATCGCCTATTCGGGTTTCATCCGCAAGGAGATCCGGCCGGGGTGTCGCTCACGGCCCCAAACAATGTGTACAGGGTTCCCGAGCCCACCATCCGGGTGCCACTCGGTACACCAGGCCACGTGTGCCTAGTCTGTCCCAAGCCCACCCTGCCGGGTGCCACTTGGTAGAAAAATAGCACTACCTACAAACACCAGAAACTAGTTGCGACTCCTGGACAGAGATCAAGTTGGTTAATAAGTCGAGAGGGCTTGGAGCGCCCGGAGCCCAATGTGTGGTAGTATCGAGTCATTGGACAACATACACAGAACTCAGGGCTTAAGGACGGTTCCAGTGAGACAACCCACCATGTACTCCTACATGGCCTCTCACCGCTACCTTTACCAAATCGTGTTCACACACTTGACTCTCAGCATCAGAACATATCGTAACACTCCAATTCATTCCCAATGAATCAGACCTGACACAACTCTAAGCAATAGCAGGCATAGCATGGTAGAAACACATCAGTGGCTTCAATCAACTCCTACACATGCTAGTGGGTTTCAACTATTTACTGTGGCAATGACAGGTCATGCAGAGGAATGGGTTCAACTACCGCAGCACAAAGTAGCAGATGAATCGTTGTTGTCCTAATGCAGTAACTGAGAGCAGGAGCGAGAGAGTAGGGTTTTATCGAGATGAACAAGGGGGTTTGCTTGCCTGGTAAAACAACAAGGGAGGCACTGCTTCACAGACAGGTACTCTGGAACGTCTCCGGAGTAGGACCTATCGAGAAGGAACGGTGCCGGCAATCAAAACACAATCATATGCAACAATATGATGCATGAACATGGCATGTAGATGTGATGCTGTTTGAGCTAATGCACCTAGTAAACATTTGGTTTGAAGTCCTTTTGAACCAAAGGTTCAATGCATTTCTAAAAATAAGTCTCTTAATATGCCATAATGTGTTTTCTCATATTCAGCATGTATAAGTTGGTTTTTCATGCATGAAACTAGTACAGATGGAAAGATTGCATTTTTCTGATAATTTTTCATATATAAATTATTTAAATCTGAGCTACGGTTGAATTGTTATGAATTTTTGAAGTTTAAATCATTTTCTGGATTTTCTGAATTATTTTAATTCCAGAAAATATATAATTGCGTCAGCATGACGTCAGCACGACGTCAGCGGTCAACTGGGCTGGTCCGGTCAAACCTGACGTGTGGGACCCACACGTCAGTGACAGGAGGGTTAACAGGGGTTAATTAATTTAATTAAAAGGTTAGGGGGG
>NW_021303894.1:0-1479 GCF_002162155.2 Triticum dicoccoides
CCCCCCCTACAGTCCAAACCGGGGGATTGTGGATTCGGTTCCCCAGTCCAATCTATCTTCTCTCTCTTGTCCGTCACGCATTCCACCCTCATAATAGAGCATGATTGATTGTTTGATTGCTAGATACTTCCACAGAGGAGAAGAGCTAGTCACCGAATTTCATCCCCTATCCTAGCAGGCGGACTAGGGTTCATTCGGAGATCCAAGCCAGAGGAGATGGATGATTCATCCTGCTCCTCCTCGTGGTCGACGGACTTCATCATCCTATTTTGTTGCTTGTTGCCACGGAGTGTGGTGCAATCGCAAAAAGGAGGGTTGGTGGGCTGGCCTAACTGACACAAGTGGTTTTCTTGATTTTAAGAATGTTCTAGAAGGATTTCATTTGCATTTTTGTTTCTTTTTTTCTGTTTTCTCTTCATGTGTTTTTAGTTTTTTTATTTATTTCTTGTATGTTTCTTCTTTATCTATTTTTTCAAAATTATTGGTCAATTTTTAAAAAAAATCTTCACAAAGATTTTTAAAAATGTACATGAATATAAATTGACGGGAAAACTAAAATAACCCAAAAGCTTGATAACTGAAGCAAAAGCCAAAGAAAATTAAATTAAAAAATGTAAAGAATAACCAACTGCTACGAATTTATCATTTACAGCACAAAGCACTATATGAAGAAACCAAGACCAGAAGGCAAAAATGCGCACCTGAAGGATTTAGATGATGGATACCGGAAGACATAATGAACACATCTACTCCAGCACACAGATGGAACTCTTCAACACCCGTCAAACTAAGGGTGCATTTGGGGAACCAGCGTTTTGGCTCCCGAGCCCAGCTGCTCCTGAAATCTGGACCGAAGAAAGCTGTGTAGGGATCTGTGCCGGGGCCTTTTTCCTTGCAAATACGGTTCGCTAGAAAATTGGGTAATCCTTCGTCCATCCGTATGTGCCTATTTTGTACGGTGGGCCCATGAACAGACGATGCTTTGTTGAATAGTCCATGACTTGCCGTCCTCCTGTTGTCTGGCTTAGAACTCGTCTCAGACATACATCGTTCTGTAGATATTTTGTCTCCGCTCGTGTCTTGGCAGGGCAGACTAATGGCGTCTGCTGCTTAAGTTGTTGTGCAATGAGCTGGAGAATTCATTTGGAACAAAGCGGTCATCTGGGGTGCCACTGCCTTCATTTCCTCTAATATGCTCTTTGATCACCACGGCCATGGATCTAGGAATCTAGGAGGTGGAGGACATGGCCATTGCTCATTTGCTCTATGCAATGGAACCGACCTAGAGACACTGATAAAGCACATATGGAGCCTTTGGGGGCGGCACTGAGCAAGTCATACATTCGCCCAGCAAGTTTTGTGATTAGGTGCAGGCTGCAGAGGCGTTCGGACAGCTCGCCACCTGAATCAGAGCTTTATTTGAGGAGCTTAGTGCGAGCAAACTAAACATCTATCCATTTAATTAATGCGGCCATCAAT
>NW_021303895.1:0-912 GCF_002162155.2 Triticum dicoccoides
GCGGGCCCGGATTCCAACAAATGGCTTGAAGCCATGAAATCCGAGATAGAATCCATGTATGAAAACAAAGTATGGACTTTGACAGACTTGCCCGATGATCGGCGAGCGATAGAAAACAAATGGATTTTTAAGAAGAAGACGGACGCGGATGGTAATGTTACCATTTATAAGGCTCGACTTGTCGCTAAGGGTTATCGACAAGTTCAAGGGATTGACTACGATGAGACTTTCTCTCCCGTAGCGAAGCTGAAGTCCGTCCGAATCATGTTAGCAATTGCCGCATACTATGATTATGAGATATGGCAGATGGACGTCAAAACAGCATTCCTTAACGGGCATCTTAAGGAAGAACTGTATATGATGCAGCCGGAAGGTTTTGTCGATCCTCGGAACGCTAACAAAGTATGCAAGCTCCAGCGATCCATTTATGGATTGGTGCAAGCATCTCGGAGTTGGAACATTCGCTTTTGAGATGATCAAAGCGTTTGGGTTTATGCAGACTTATGGAGAAGCCTGCGTTTACAAGAAAGTGAGTGGGAGCTCTGTAGCATTTCTCATATTATATGTAGATGACATACTCTTGATGGGAAATAATATAGAATTTCTGGACAGCATTAAGGCCTACTTGAATAAGTGTTTTTCAATGAAGGACCTTGGAGAAGCTGCTTATATATTAGGCATCAAGATCTATAGAGATAGATCGAGACGCCTCATAGGTCTTTCACAAAGCACATACCTTGATAAGATTTTGAAGAGGTTCAAAATGGATCAGTCCAAGAAGGGGTTCTTGCCTATGTTACAAGGTGTGAGACTGAGCTCGGCTCAGTCACCGACCACGGCAAAAGATAAAGAAGAGATGAGTGTCATCCCCTATGCTTCAGCCATAGGATCTATTATGTATGCCATGCTGTG
>NW_021303896.1:0-656 GCF_002162155.2 Triticum dicoccoides
GCGCCGCCTCTCGCCCGCCCTCAACGCCGCCGGCCGGCCTCGCTGTCGCGCGCGCACGCGCGCGCCTCTCTACAGAGAGCGAGATCGTGGAGAGAGAGAGAGAATTTTTTCTTTTTTTTCTTTTTTTGTTCTTTTTAATTTTAACTAGTTAATTAGTTTAACAAAAACGGTAAAATAACTTAAAACTTGATAATTAACAAAAAAACCGTAAAATTTGATAATTAACAAAAAAACGTATATACGGAGAGGGGGCGGCGAGGGGGGCGGCGATGCGTGCGGTGTTTTTTTTAGGGATCGAGAGGGGGCGGCGAGGGTTATACATGTGTGTTGTCCTCGCCTCCCTCTCCGTGACGCCGTCGTCTGCCGCCCCGTCTCGCGCTCTACCGCGACACCCTCTCCCACCCCTTCCTCGCCCCCTCCTTTTGCCACCGCCCTTTCGCCACCGCCACCGCCACCGCCCCCCTTCTTCACTTAATTAATTTGTTTTTACTACATGTTTTCAGGACTGACATAATGGCGGACGATAGAGCTGACCCGATTATGGACAACTATGATCCGGACGGTGAAGCACATATGTTCGGCATCATAAACGGCGATATTCTATATGTGCCGACCGGACAAGAAGAAGATGATATCTCTTCTTATCTGAACCTTGA
>NW_021303897.1:0-1572 GCF_002162155.2 Triticum dicoccoides
TTCTTTGTAAGCTCGTTGAGAGGTGCAGCAATGGTGCTGAAATCTCTCACAAAACGCCTATAGAATCCAGCGAGGCCAAGAAAACTCCTCACTTGTGTGACCGTTTTGGGCTGCGGCCAACTCTCAATAGCTTCAATCTTGGCTTTGTCAACTTCAATTCCCTGTGGAGTAACAACATAGCCAAGAAAAGATACTCGGTCGGTGCAAAAGGTGCACTTCCCAAGGTTACCAAACAAACGTGCATCACGTAGAGCAATAAAAACAGCACGTAAATGTTCCAAATGTTCTTCCAAAGATCTGCTATAAATCAGTATATCATCAAAATAGACTACCACAAATCGTCCAATGAAAGCACGTAAAACTTCGTTCATTAGTCTCATGAAAGTACTAGGCGCATTAGTTAACCCAAAAGGCATGACTAACCACTCATATAATCCAAACTTAGTTTTAAATGCTGTTTTCCATTCATCTCCCAATTTCAAACGAATTTGATGGTATCCACTACGCAAATCAACTTTGGAGAATATTGTAGAGCCACACAATTCATCAAGCATATCATCTAGCCTAGGAATAGGATGACGATAACGAATAGTAATATTATTAATGCCTCTACAATCAACACACATACGTGATGTACCATCCTTTTTCGGCACTAGAATAATAGGAACAGCACAAGGACTAAGGGATTCGCGTATATAACCTTTGTCGAGAAGCTCTTGTACTTGACGCATAATCTCCTTCGTCTCCTCTGGATTGGTACGGTATGGTGCACGGTTTGGCAGTGAAGCACCGGGAATTAAGTCAATTTGATGCTCAATCCCTCGAATAGGCGGTAATCCCGGTGGCACGTCTTGTGGAAAGACGTCAGCGAACTCCTGCAAAATGTTAGTGACAGCAGGAGGCAAAGAGGAAGGCACGTCCTCGAATGAAAATAATGCCTCTTTGCACACAAAAGCATAGCAAACAGATTTGCTGAAATCTAGCTCATCAATATCAGATTTGGTGGCAAATAAACATGCACTTTTCAATTTAATTTCAGAAGCAACACTAGATGGTTTATTATTAGGCTTCATTTGTTGCTCAAATTCTTTTGCCACAATCTGATTTTCACTCTTATTCGTCTCTTGTTTTGCTTTATTAGCTCTATTAATATCGTCTTTCAAAATGGAATCAGGAGTCATAGGAAGCAAAGTAATATTTTTATCCTTATGAACAAGAGTATAGTGATTGTTTCTACCATGGTGTACAGAATTTTTATCAAATTGCCATGGTCTACCAAGTAATAAGGAACATGCTTGCATAGGTACCACATCACAATCAACATAATCAGCATATGTAGAGATACTAAAATGCACACGAACAGTACGTGTTACCTTAACCTTGCCGCTGTTGTTGAACCATTGGATGTAGTAAGGATGTGGATGTGGTCTTGTGGTGAGAGAAAGCTTCTCCACCATCTCCATGCTAGCCAAGTTGTTGCAGCTCCCTCCGTCTATTATGACGCGCACAGAACGTTCCTTCACAACTCCCTTGGTATGGAACAAATTGTGCCTCTGATTTTGCTCAGCTTGT
>NW_021303898.1:0-1505 GCF_002162155.2 Triticum dicoccoides
TCATCTATTTACTGTGGAATGACAGGTCATGCAAAGGATAAAGGGGTTCAGCTACCGCAGCAAGTAACAGATGAATCGATGTTGTCCTAATGCAGTAAAAGAGAGCAGGAGCGAGAGAGTGGGATTTTATCGGAATGAACAAGGGGGTTTTGCTTGCCTGGCACTTCTGAAGATAACATTGAGTCTTCATCAGTGTCAACGATCACATCATCGGTACACGTCTATCGAGAGGGGACAATTACCGGCAACACAGAAGGGAACACAATCAATGCAATGCACAATATGATGCATGATCATGACATGGCAAAATGAATGTGTTTTGGGCTAATGCAACTAGCAACAGATTAAATGAAGTTGGTTTGAATACAAGATTCAAATTCAAACTCCATATGTGATTATTCAAATGCCAGTTAATTGATTTGTGCTAAACAGCAGCTATAAGTTGTTCTAACATGCATGAAAATGGTACAGATGGATTCCTTGAATTTTTCTGATAATTTTTCATATATAAATTATTTAATTTGGAGTTACGGTTAATTTTCTATGATTTTTAGAAGTTTTAGGCATTTTCTGAAATTTCCTGATTATTTTTAAATCCAGAAAGTATTACTGCGTCATACTGACGTCACGATGACGTCAGCAGGTCAACGTGGCACAGCCCGGTCAAACTGACCAGTGGGTCCTCCGTGTCAGTGACTAACCTAACTAACTGGGTTAGTTAGCGTTTTAATTTAAACTAACCTAGATTAATTAGGCGGGCTGGTCCCGCATGTCAGTGACACAGGGGGAGGTCAAACCCCGGTCAAATGGCCCAAACAGGCCGGCGGCTCAACGCCGGCGGCAACAGGCACGGCGGAGGGCTTCGGGAACACTCCTCCGGCGACCATTCGGGCGGCGGAGAGGCTCTACGGGTAGCTGGGAGGGCGCCGCGTCTTCCTGTGGAGTCGGTTGGGGTCGGGGCAGCCGGAATCGGCGCCGGCGTCGACCTAGGTGGCCGCCGGAGTTCGGCCAAGGTCGAACGCGGAGCTGCGGTGCACTAGAGGGGAAACGGAAAGGCTCTGTGGGCTCCTGGGAGGGCGGCGAACTCGGTAACGTGCTCGGGCGCTAGCTGGGGTGACCCTGGCCACGGCAGCGCCATGACCGGCGGCGAGGAGCAATCGGCTCCGGTGAGAAGGCGGCTGGAGTGCGGGAACGAGCGCGGGGAGAAGGGGAAATGGAAGAGGAGCTCACAGCGAGGTCGATGAGCAGCTCGGTGGTCTTGGGGAGGCGGCGGAGGTGGCGAATTGACCGCGGCGAACTTCGATGGCCGGCGACGGAAACGGCGATGGTGGCGGCGTTGCAGCACGTCCGGGAGGTCCGTAGCTCAACGAGGAGGTGGAGGGGGTTGTGGCGGAGCTCAGAAGCGGGTCGGGGAGGCGAGGGGAGGCCAGTGGCTACGGTGATGCCCGTCGGCGGCGGCGGTGGTTCTCGGGTGAGAGGGGGAGAGAGCAGGGGGAGAAGAGGAG
>NW_021303899.1:0-822 GCF_002162155.2 Triticum dicoccoides
GGCCAAATTCAGCCCGTCGTTACAATCGGCCCGTTTGTGGCTTGTTAATATGTTGGGCCCTTTTCATGTAAAAAATCCCGTTGGGCTGTTTTCATAGAGTTATCAAAGACGGCCTATTAACGGCCCGTTATGGTCCACGAATTGTACGTCCCATGATTGGCGAAATGATTATACGCCTAGTAGAACGCCCATGGATCCTACGGTCCGTAGAAGACCAATGGATCCTACGGCCCGTAGAAGGCCAATGGATCGTACGGCCCGTAGAAGGCCCATGGATCGTACGGCCCGTAGAAGGCCCAAGGATCCTACGGCCTGAAGAAGGCCCATGGATCCTAAGGCCCGTATAGAAGACCAATGGATCCTACTGCCCGTAGAAGGCCCGTGGATTATATGTCCCGCAGGAGGCCCATGGTTACAACAGTCCATGTGTTGCCATGATTATTTTGGCCTAGTTACCAAAAATAGGCTATCGCGGCCACTAGAAAAACACACAAAAAGAACTGCGGTGACTACAAGCAAACAAGTAAACAAGACAATGAGGAAATAAATAAGCAAGCAATTAATGCTAGCCTATTACCGCCATTACACATATTACATCCACTGGGCATCAAAGTTCGCCACCAGTGCAAATATAGGGAACAAAGCAGCATATTACACTACTGGAATCAGCTACTTTGCCATCTGCCAGCTCTTTGCCGTCTGCTAGCGGACGACAAAGAAGCTCTTTGCCATCAGCTACCCAAAAGCGGACGGCAAAGAACTGGCTGATGGCAAAGTACTTCTTTGCCATCAGCCAGTTCTTTGCCGTCCGCTAGCGGTCGG
>NW_021303900.1:0-1750 GCF_002162155.2 Triticum dicoccoides
GGCCTACCATTACGAATATATACCTGAGGTCGACCTGCTGGTGGTGGTACAGGTGGCTGCACGTAGTGTTGATTTTGATCAACCTCATCCTCATAATCTCCCACATAATCATCCTCCTCCGCATCAGCAGCAGGAGCCACAGAAGTATCAACAGCAGCACCAACAGTTTGGCCAAACGCAAGAGGAACACGGCTTGCTCGGCGGAGGTCTGCTTCGCGACGTGGAGGTAGTCGTTGTTGTTGTTGTTGGAGAGGTGCGTTAGGTGCAGCGGGTGGTGGTGGTGGAAGACGCGCGAGCAATTCATTAAACTTGTTATCGAGCTTTGTTTCGAACGTCTTCTCAAGGCCAGTGATCTTCTCCATGGCCTCTTCAAAATTGTTCAGCACATCTTGCACCTGTTCAGTCATCATTTGTTGAAACTTATAATGAAGCTCCTTGTTCGATAAATTCTCCCAGTCAATCTCGTCGGCTTGTGATCCTGGCATGGTTAGCAGCAATAGAAACACACAAGAATATGATCCTACAGACTATGAACAAGTGGTGGTGGTGGGTGTCACAAATCCGTCAAGCAAATCTCAAATTCTTACCAGTTCTTACCCAGCAGCAGGCGGTGATCGGCAACCGTTGTAGTCAAAAACTCTCAAAGCTTGGATAGAGCGATTACCAGGGAGAGTCAAACGCACGACGTAGATGTATGTGGAGCTGGGAAGGCTTATACTATGGTAGCAAAAAGGGTCAGCAATAATCAATTCAAAGATGCAAAGTTGAATAAACGCTCAACGACGGTACTGTGCTGGTCCTAGGCTAGACTGTGCTAGAGACGCGAGCCTAGAACACCAACAAAATCACGGCGCGGCACGTAAACAAGGGAAAAGCACACTCTGATTTTTTTTTTTCGCTCTCTTTTTTTTTGGCGCTCTTTTTTTTGCGCTCTCTTTTTTTTTGCGCTGCTTTTTTTTTTTGCGAAAAATCACTATAATGGCGAGTGTCTCAAAACTCTTCCTAGCTCAAACTGACAGGATGGGCACGAAATTTTTCGACCAATTTTTTTTTTTCGACTGCCCGGACCCAAAAACTGGAAACGGGTCAAAAAAAACTTCCTATAATGGCAGCTGTCTCAAAACACTCAGAAACACCTAAAAATAGGATAGCCAGAAATTTTTTCGAAAAATGCGTTTTTGAAAAATTTTGGGCCTAAACGGAGCGTGGCTACCCGACTCTTTTTTTTTTTCCGAAACCTACTCCGGCAAGGAAGCACGAATCGGAAACTAGATGGATCCCGAAAACAAACCTAATAAGCAAAGAACTCGGATTGGTGGTGGATATATGGTGGTGGTATATGGCAGCGGTGGTGGTAGCGGTGGTAGTATATGGATATGGATCGGTGGTGGTATATGGACACGGATTGGTGGTGGTATATGGATACGAATTCGGAGCGGTGGTGGTAGATGGCAGGGGCGATGATGATGGTGCGGCGGCGGCGTGACAACTTATGACCAGAACTCGAAACTCTAAAAGACTAGACTCTAAGACCAGCAACTAGACACGACGATGCAACCGCAAATTCAACAAAGCAAAACCCTAAAAAGATTATGCAAAGGCTCAGATTGGTTCGGATATGATGAACTAACCCTAATTTTTTTTGGCTTTTTCGTGGACTGTAGGTATGAAGAACAGACTCGATCTAAACTATGAAAAACTGTAAAATCTCACCGAGCAACCTGGAAATCTGATACCACTTGATAGAGGC
>NW_021303901.1:0-897 GCF_002162155.2 Triticum dicoccoides
GAAAATAAAAAAAGTGTTTTCAAATTTGAAAACTAATGGCACTAACAGAAAGTTTATAATTTTTCTAAAACTAAAAAAAAAAGAATTAAAAAATAAAGCAAAAAACAACAAAAAATAAATAATGCAGAAAACAGAACAAAAAAACTGAAAAATAATAAAAATAGCAACAATAAGTATTTTGTCGTAAGTAGAAACAAAATAAAATAAATAAAGCAACAAAGAAAACAAAAAAATGTTTTCAACCGGGCAGCACAAGGCCTTTGGTCCCGGTTGGTGGCACCAACCGGGACTAAAGGGGGCATTGCACCCAGCTTTTAGTCCCACCTCGCGAACCGAAGGGTGCCCACACCTGTTTATAAGCCCGTCCCTCTCTGTGTTGTTGATCTCCTCTCAAAGTGAAAATAGATGCACCTATAGAGGAAATTGGACCTAAATTTATAAATAGAAATTGATTATGAATTTATGTTTAATTTTCTCTATAACTTCATCTATGTTCACTAATAGAGAAGTTTTTATTTTTTGTGACCTAAAAGAAAAAAGAAATCACTAAAAAACTATAAGTATTTAGTTCTAAGTAGAACTGAAAAAATAATGGCACTAGTAAAGTTAATCACAAACTTCAAATTCACACAAATTTCAAAGAATTCAAATTTAACTATTCACACAAATTTCAAAGAATTAAATAATAAAGCAAAAAACCAAAAGAAAATAATTAATGCAGAAAACAAAACAAAAAAACTGGAAAAAAATAAAAATAGCAACAATAAGTATTTTATTGTAAGTAGAAACAAAATAAAATGAATAAAGCAACAAAGAAAACAAAAAAAGTGTTTTCAAATTTGAAAACTAATGGCACTAACAGAAAGTTTATAATTTTTCTAAAACTAAAAGCAAAAA
>NW_021303901.1:907-1419 GCF_002162155.2 Triticum dicoccoides
TGTCTAAAACTAAAAGCAAAAAGAACTAAAAAATAAAGCAAAAAACAAAAGAAAATAAATAATGTAGAAAACAAAACAAAAAAAACTGGAAAACAAATAAAAATAGCAACAATAAGTATTTTGTTGTAAGTAGAAACAAAATAAAATAAATAAAGCAACAAAGAAAACAAAAAAAAGTGTTTTCAAATTTGAAAACTAATGGCACTAACAGAAAGTTTATAATTTTTCTAAAACTAAAAGCAAAAAGAATTAAAAAATAAAGAAAAAAACAAAAGAAAATAAATAATGCAGAAAACGAAACAAAAAACTGGAAAAAAGTGCCACCTACTGGGCCCCCACGGCCTGAATACGACTAGAAACCCTACCATGGGCCAGGATTCAGGCCCGCAGGAGGCCCAGTAGGCCCACAGGCACAGATTGCAGGGTTAGGCCCGAAAGCCTGCTTAAGAGAGGAGCTCGAGAGGGAAGGCGCACCGCACCTTATAAACAGGTGCGCCTCCCTCTCAACTAGC
>NW_021303902.1:0-1464 GCF_002162155.2 Triticum dicoccoides
AGGAGGACGAACAGAGGCGAGGCGTGGCGCGCGCCGACGCTGCCTCGGCCACCTCCTGCTTCCCCTGGCCACCTCCTGCTTCCCCTGGCCGCGTGGATGAATGCCCCGGTGTCGTCCCGATCCGCCCGACCTCTCTCACTCTTCCCCTGCTCCCTCTCTCGCCGTTTCCCACCTCACCGAACACGCTCGCCGCCGCCGACGAGCTCCCTCGTGGCCACCGGCCACCCCTAGCCTCGCCGATGCGCTCAAAGGCTCCGCCTCGACCCCCTCCTTCCTCCCCACCGACCCACGGCCCTCCGGAAGCCCTGCAACGCCGCCACCATCGCCGTTCCGTCGCCGGCCACCGAAGCTCACCGCCGTCGATTCGTGACGTCTGGCGCATCCCCGAGCCCACTGAGCCACCCTGCTGCCCCCCTGTGAGCTTACCGTCGTTTCCCCTCACCTCTCTCTCTCGCGCCCGCCCTGTAGCCGCCGCCCCACGAGCACCCGAAGCCGCCGTCCGCCATGCCCGGCGAGCTCCGTGCCCCGAGCACCTCTGCCTCGCATAGCAGCTCCGACATGCTCCTGCCGCCCTTTAGGTGCTGCCTAGCACCTCCGTTCACCCACCTATGAGCTGCAGCACCACACCCGCACTTAGCCGAGCTCCGGCCGCCGCGGAAGTGGACGCCGCCGTCGATCTGAGTCGTCTCCGGCAACCCCACTAGCACCAGAGGACGCGGACGAGGCTCGGGGTTCCAACGGTGCCATCCGCGCCTCGATCCGTGGCCTGTGCTGCGATTCCGCGCATCGCCGCCGTCTCGGGCCTCGCCGGCGTCATGTCGCCGGTGGATTAGCCCCGGTTGACCAGGGATTTGACCCCCTGGGTCACTGACATGTGGGCCCGTCCCCTGCTAATTCTTGGTTAAGATAATAACTAATTTTAACTAAGACACTGACTCACTGACATGCGGGCCCCGCCCGGCTAACCAAGTTAGTTAGGGTTAATCTTAATTAGGTTAGTTAGTCCAGACACTGACACGCAGGGCCCACAGGTCAGTTTGACCTGGACGGCGCCCGTTGACCTGCTGAGGTCAGCATGAGGTCATGCTGACGCAATAATTCCTTTCTGGAATTAAAATAAATTAGGAAATGATTTATAATTCCAGAAAATTATATAAACTTCAATAAATCATAGAAAATTAACCGTAACTCCAAATTAAATAATTTATATATGAAAAATTATCAGAAAAATTCAAGGAATCCATCTGTACCATTTTCATGCATGTTAGAACAACTTATAGCTGCTTTTTAGCACAAATCAATTAAATGGCATTTGAATAATCACATATGGAGTTTGAATTTGAATCTTGGGTTCAAACCAACTTCATTTAATCTGGTTTTAGTTGCATTAGCTCAAAACACATTCATTTTGCCATGTCATGATCATGCATCATATTGTGCATTGCATTGATTGAGTTCCTTTCT
>NW_021303903.1:0-1325 GCF_002162155.2 Triticum dicoccoides
CACACACTAGTTGAAGAGACGGTTCAATAACCTCATCAAGTCTCCACCATCCTCCCACTCAATTCTTTCGAGAGAAACTTTTCCTCGAGAAAGGACCCGATTCTAGAAACAATCCATATTGCTTTCGGATATGAATTAGGAGGTATACCCAACTGTTTTGGGTTTCCTATGAAGATGCATTTTATCCGCTTTGGGTTCGAGCTTATCAACCTGAAACTTTTTCATATAAGCGTCGCAGCCCCAAACTTTTAAGAAACGACAACTTAGGTTTCTCTAAACCATAATTCATACGGTGTCATCTCATCGGAATTACGTGGTGCCCTATTTAAAGTGAATGTGGTTGTCTCTAATGCCTAACCCATGAACGATAGTGGTAATTCGATAAGAGACATCAT
The DNA here is from genome assembly GCF_002162155.2 of Triticum dicoccoides. Classification (NCBI taxonomy): domain Eukaryota; kingdom Viridiplantae; phylum Streptophyta; class Magnoliopsida; order Poales; family Poaceae; genus Triticum; species Triticum dicoccoides. The sequence goes on from NW_021303903.1 coordinate 396, forward strand.
GGTACGCACCATATCCAATAGGGTGCAACTATGATGTTCGGACACACCATCACATTATGGTGTTCCAGGCGGTATTAATTGCGAAACAATTTCCACAATGTCTTAATTGTGTGCCAAAACTCGTAACTCAGCATTCATCTCTATGATCATATCATAGACATTTTATCCTCTTGTCACAATGATCTGCTACTTCACTCTGAAATTACTTGAACCATTCAATAATTCAGACTTGTGTTTCATCAAGTAAATATACTCAACATTTACTCGAATCATCTGTGAAGTAAGAACATAATGATATTCACTGCATGCCTCAGCACTCATTCGACTGCACACATCAAAATGTGTTACTTCCAACAAGTTGCTATCTTGTTCCATCTTACTGAAAATGAGGCTTTTCAGTCATCTTGCCCATGTGGTATGATTTGCATATCTCAAGTGATTCAAAATCAAGTGAGTCCAAACGATCCATTTGCATGGAGTTTCTTCATGCATATACACCAATAGACATGGTTCGCATGTCTCAAACTTTTCAAAAACGAGTGAGTCCAAAGATCCATCAACATGGAGATTCTTCATGCGTTTTATACCATTATGACTTACATGGCAGTGCCACAAGTAAGTGGTACTATCATTACTATCTTATATCTTTTGGCATGAAAATGTGTATCACTACGACCGAGATTCAATAAACCATTCCTTTAGGTGCAAGACCATTGAAGGTATTATTCAAAAATAGAGTAACCATTATTCTCCTTAAATGAATAACCGTATTGCGATAGACATAATCCAATCATGTCTATGCTCAACGCAAACACCAATCTCGGTGGTAGAGGGAGCGTGCGATGCTTGATCATATCAACCTTGGAAACACTTCCAACATATATCGTCAGCTCACCTTTAGCTAGTCTCCGTTTATTCCGTAGCTTTTAT
>NW_021303904.1:0-18004 GCF_002162155.2 Triticum dicoccoides
CCCACCAAAAAAAGGACGACGACAAAATAAGTTCGTGCTTCCACATTTCGGATTGAAATATCTGGCGGCCCAATTCCAGCCCTGCAAAATCTCTCTTCTCCACCGTCCCCTTCTACGCCTAGATTGCTCAAATCCCTAATTCGCCGCCAACCCAAGCAAAGTACCAATCGCCCCTCGTCTCGTCCCTTTCCCCACCTCTGTGCCAGACGACGATGACGAAGACGACGGTCACACTTCACCACCGCATCGGAGCTACCTCATCTACGCCGTCGTCCACCGCACCGGGTGGTCCACCGACAACATCGGCCGCCGCAACCGACGTGCCTCACAGACACCGACTTCCACCGCATCAGGTGCGCTTCACCGATGCCGTCTCCCAGCTCACCGGGGCTACTTCACCAAGCACATCATCGCACCTCTGCCCCTCGAGGCCGTTGTGGCTTCACCAACGGTCTCATCCACCACATCATAGCGCTCCGCTGCCACTCAAGATATGCATCCGTGCACAGCCAGCCAACGCTAGCGCATCACCCTCAATGGCTCTAAAGTGACCCGCACTCTAGCTAGGTGAGGATGCCCAAACGCCGGCCCGAACTAGGTAGCCGCACATCACTCCCTTGTGCACTGTTCCGACGATGTTTGGATATCCTTTCACTGCTCTCTTAGCTTACACGCCTATGCAACTCCGACTTTAACTCTTATTTCTTTTGGAGATATCATCTGAAACAAGCAAATCCATTTTTGAGCGAAGCATGACGGCGCTACGGGATCTGGTACACATCGTGCACACCCGTATAACCATGTAAGTATATGTCCTCCGGTACAACATCAAGGTCGATTCCTATTATTTGATCAACCATTCACCGTGTCAATATGCAAAGGGGGATGTAAGGAGCACAAGGCCTGCACATCCAAGCAAGTGGTAACATGGACTTGTACATGGAACATCCAAGCGCAAGCAGAGCTGTAGTGAGCCTGTACAACAAGCTAGCGTAAGTCCATGCATTTCATTTAATTCGTACTAGCATTCGTGTATTATTTATGTGACGTGGAGGATCCACGAATTCTAGTTACCAGGGGTGAACATTTAACTTAAAAAATACGAAGGCACTTCCACTCTGGAAACCAACATCACTTGGGAAATTGTGAAGCTACATGCACTTTGAAAACCAGCTAATGATCCAAAGTAGTTCAGATTATAAACACTAAATGACGCAAGCACCAAAATACCCAAAAATGCAACATGGTGGAGTACAAACATGGTCTGTACCTGCTTGAATTATTTGTTCTCTGGCTGAAAATACCGAAGTGTAATTGCACCTATAACGAGTGCGCAAACTACATATCAATATATCTATCCTGCACAAGTATGCCAATAGTTTCAAACAACAGATTAGAAAAGTATTTATGCTATGTTGTCATGATACAAGGACTTTCTGGTAGATGGCGTCCATGTTTCCTCAAGCCGTGAAAATGCACTATAATTTGCTTGTCATCAATGCCTGCAAATCTCTGTCTCTCTCAACATAGCAGATCATCATTAGACACTAAATCCTTCAATGAGCTTGCAAAAATGCTTGCATTAAATCCCGCATTAGACACTATATGTTCATCACCAGGAGCATGTAAAATGTTTGCATCAAATCCTTCATTAGCAGTCTGTTCATTAGACACTTCAGGCTCAAGAACAACATGAGCTTGTATGTTTGCACCGGAAACATGATTAGATACATCAGATACAGTTAGTTCAGTATTGATTGGGGGAGTTATAAAATAAGTAGAAATTGGTTTCATTTTCTCATAGATTCCCTACATACAAGCAGTTTTACAACACCATCAGGTTTAACTATTGGCCAGAAATTGAAGAGTTGAGTTAGATATAATCAGGGATGTGATGTACATGCTTGTTGTGCATGCTACTCTTGCAAGCTGTGACTGTCCGTTTACGCAAGCTCGATGCCATGCCCGTGCTGCCGCCACTGCCTCCCACGCAGGCTACACCCAGTGTTGGATCTTCATCTTCTTGTCCTTCCGTTTGCTTGAAGCCCGGCGACCGCCCTCCAACGAGGGCGCGAGGAAGTGCTGTGTCGGTCTATCCAGCCGTGGCTAGGTTAGGAGCGAACCAGACTGGAGGCTGGAGCGAATGAATTGGGATTTTTCGTACTGTCGATTAATATGCGAGGCGCTCGTTTGGGCCACGAGCCTGCTATAGGGCCTTACTTGCACTTATGTTATTAGCCCATCCAAATTGAAACATTTTTCTTCATTTTTTACATTGCCTGCTCGTTCGTTGGGAAGAACAAAACTAGCGTGGGCCAACTTGGACGACTCAAACTAGGTGCACACTTTCCAGCCACCTGAGGCGGCCGCCCATACCAGCCCCTATGGTGGCATCGCCCCTTTTGCGTGTATGATTGGGCAGTGAAAAATATTCCAGTGTTGCTTTTGATTTACCCATAGAATGGTTGAATTGTTTGCTTCTATGAACTGAGTTCGCCAATAATGTGAAGGATGCCAGTCTTTTCATCCTATTGTAGATTGCTTAGATCTCGATATGCCAAAAGTAATCGCATGAAATATACAGTAAAAGCCAGTGTGATGTGTGTGGCTACAACTAGTCTGACTACACGTCCTCATATAACATATCAAGGACGCACCATCTTACCAGATTAACCATTCGACTTACCGATGCAGTGTGGGAAGAAAGAAGTATTGGGACTACATATCCAAGCCATTGATGCCATGGACTCCTTTGTACAACCTTGTAAGTGAAAAAGAAGTTGCAGTGTGCCTGTACAAAGAACTAGCGTAAGTTTCGTTACCTACTTCTCGGAATTTTAGTTAGCCACTTATTGCAAAATTGTTCAATTACGTTGATTGGCTTAATTTGGTTTGCTAATGATTACATAATGCCACAACCTGTAAATCCTATTGTAGACTGCGCCTATCTATGTGTTTGATACTTACTGTTGAGAATTACCTGTTTTCCTTAACTTAAATAGCTACTTGTTTGTTTAACTGCTTTGCTGCTGCAACAGCGGGTTACAATGATGTTAATAACTACTTTTCAACATCCAATTAAAACTCTTTAATTCCTTGTTTGTTTAACTGGTTTGCTGTTATAACTCCCAGTTGAGATGTTTTGCTAACTTCAACTTTTCTGAATCCAATCGGAACTTTAATGGCAAAATAGGTTAGCCCAAGATCAAAGAGCGAGGTCCCCATGGACGTTGCATCATCCCACAGCAGTGGCACCGACCCAATCGTGCATTATGAATTGCCAAATGCTGATGCTCTAGAGGCTAAACTAGTGGTAGGAAGAGATTCTGCTTCTGTACTTAGAGATGAAGTTGACATGTTGAGGAATTAAACAACACAATCACAAGCAGTACTCAAGACAACCATTAAATATTTGGTGGACTTCAAAATGAAGCAAGATGAGACTGACCAGATTGTTAAGGTCCTGAACAAAAAAAGGAAATTAAATTCCTACTTGGTAAATCATAGGTGAAATGTTCTTTCCATCGTTGAATAACCTCTGTGTTGCTTGTTCATGCAATCAATCAAACCATTTATTTTAGAGATCATGTAATAATTGTTTTTTGTTTTTTGTTTTTTGGTTTGTAATTTTATTTGAGCACAAGTCTATATTAATTGATAAGACTCGGAGACATTTCATTTGGATTGTTGTGCCAGACCTACAAATATGCCAATCGGGCTGAATGTGTATTCAACAATAATAGTAGTATAGATGGACCATAAGTGGCACGCATCGGAAAGCGCCAAGATGCTGGCTAAAAAAAGGATGCTGTTGTAGACAAAAAAAGTACAGCGGCCTGGCTTATGTATGTTAGTTGATATTATTGATCCATATACTTTATAAGTGTTTATATGTCTGTTAGTTCTGTACATTCTTGGTTGATTGACTCGGTATTTGAATCTTGATACATCACTTGTGTACATATCTAAATGGGAGTACACATTATGCTGCGTGTGACATTTGAGTTGACATGAAGTGTTCCAAATATTCGAATTCACCTTAAACTGGATTCTAGCTTCTGAATTTGAGTATCGGCATTTGTAAACCATATTTATATATGACAGTGGAATACATCTTTGTCATCCTTTTGAAGATATATAAAAACACATAGAATGATTTATAAAGATTAATATAGGAATACAAAATGGATTCGAGTTTAGTTGCCAGGGTAAACGTGGATGCTTATTGTCCCAAAATTCGAAAGAAGCGGCAAAATGTCCACTCCCACGTCGGCTTCCCGAAGCCAAGTGTTTGGGAGATGGAAATTACTGTCTACCTATTACACGGACAATCCATCACCCGATTTCCACTGCTCTAAATAGGGGTAGGTTAGTAACTTCAATTAGACATGACACGACCGCCTCTGAGCCCATTTCGACACGGTGGGCATCAAACATGGGCGGCAAAACACATTTGATTGAAGCTCGTCCGGAAGACCTCTCTTTCTCCCTCCATATTCCCCATTCATACACGGTCGGCGGCAAAACAAACTCGACTCGACCGAAATCGGTGTAGGCAAATATTTTCAATAGGGGTAGGTTTGTAACTTCACTCAAACGTGACACAACAGCCCTACTTGTCAGCCCCGTTGATACACCGTGGGCGCCAACCATGGGCGCCAACCACCCTCTCCTCGCCCGAAATCGCTCTGGGCAAATATTGGTGAGATGCGAGATTACCGTCGTATCCCCAACCGATGAGACGTCCAAAATTTAAACGGGGGCTAGGTTCGTAACTTTCCCATATTTCAGACAGGCGCGTCCCAAAAACATGGTTCCCCGTACCTCTCCCTCCATTTTCCCATTCATACACCGTCCATGCTAGAACACCATCCCCACACCAGCCTCCGTCCGCCACCCCATCCATCGCCACCGTCCTCCACCACATCCATCGCCACGGTCCTCCACCATGCCGGAGCGCCTACCAAGACCGCATTGTCCACTACTAGAGATGGACGTTTCTCATCCACGGCGACGGACCAATAGCCTTGCATCGCGTCCTCTCGCTTCATCGGCGCCGTCGTCCTCTTTGCCAGGGCCGCTCACACGACCTTCTCTTCCACTTCAATGGGACTTATCCCCCGATGCACCCGTCTACCGTTGCAGATCTGCTTCAACGCCACTGACAGCTATCGCACCCCAGATGCCTACACAGTGCCGCAAGAGAGGTGGTACTTCATATCTCCTCAACTTTTTGATCTCAACCAGAAAATAGATCTTAACTTGGTTACTCTACTTTCTTTTCAGCTCTTAGAATTTAGTTCTTTGTTCGAAGCAAACAATGGATGTTTAATATCATTTCTCCTGTTTGCAGCTTCAAATCTGCCATGGCACAGTCATAATACGGTTTAATTGATCATGCTTAGGGTTTAATTGATCATGTTGGTTCCGTGGTGGTTTCTTTAATAGAAATCGGAGGGGAAACCCTCTTTTGCTAAAAAATATGTTTGGAGTTTCCCCCTTTTATGATCACTATACGATTAGAATACGTGCTTCGTGTCATAATAACACTGCTCCACCCATCAAGCTAAACAAGCTTAGTTGTTCAAATATGAGTCTGATATTATTAAAACAGAGTCGTTTAATTGGTCAGCTAAATGTTCCTAAATTAGTTTCGAAAATTCATGTTCGCCGCTCGGGTGTGTATCTCTACAGGGTGCCCACGGTGGGCCGGCCCACCTTGGGATTTTGGGTCGTCCTAGGCCACGATTCCCCTTTGTTCTGCTGCGCGCTTCTGATCTCTACTCGCCCCCAGTCGCCTGCCTTGCCGGTGACTTGCCGTCCCTGGATGGCATGACTCTAGGAGGAGATGCCAGACTAATAGGAGGTCAGGAGCCGCTCGCCCAACAGTGCACCACTACCCGGGCGCGTTGCCGTGCCTACCTTCCCAGTCCGTTCAAGGCTCAGGCGTGCAGCACCCACCAAGCCAACCCGATTTATCCTGAGATACGTCCTCAACACTCAGCAACCACTCCTCATCACCCATTTTCTAATTGATTCATTACTCATTAGGCAGGAGTATCATTAGGGTTTGTTGTGTGCTCAGTGCTACCTACACTTAATGGTTCAGATGTATTTTGTTAATCTTTAGTACCTCTAAAGTTCACAGGGTTTTCAAAATTCCGGCCCTCGGAACAGACACTAGTCATTTTGGATTGTTGGTCGTAGTGACATTGACCCAGATTACTACTGCAAGCTAGGTTTGTTGACAGTTTTAGTTATCTTTCTTACTCATTCAATATGATATCGAATTATTCATGTTGATTAGTTGCAAACAATAAGTGCTAGACAAACGTCTTCATTCAGATTTTGGACGGTCTCTTACTGCAGTTATAGTTCTGCATACTTGTCCTAGTAAGCTCACAAGTAAATGATTGATTCACTACATATATGCTTGCCTTGTCATATTTGTTGTCAATATTCTTTTAGGGTGGACCACCCTGTTTCTAAATACTGGAACCGTAGACATGAGTGAATAGCATTTCCCTATGTGATCTCTTCCATCATATGTGGGCAACGAACACTGCATTGTATAGAAAGAAAGTGTCATTTCTAGCTTTTACATAGGTTTCAATCTTTTACATGGAATACAATCTGCCTACTGGCTTTGTGTCGCACTACCAACACTCCACCCTTGAAGCTAAACATTATGCCACTCATAATTCCTTAGTTTATTTGTTCAAATACGAATTTCATATGATTCTAATGTTCCTACTTCAGTTTTGAAATGTGTGTCTGCCTGTTATAGAGACATAAGGGGTTTGTATTTCTGTGTGTGGTCTGGTCAGCATGGTTGGGGGGTGAACTTTGCATATGTAGGGGTTTATATTGAGACACTCTTCGAGTTGAATCCGCAATGCATTCCATATATAATCTGACTACTTTTTATGTTTTCATGAATCTTAGATTCCGAACAGCATCATAATGATTATGAGCTTGCGCGCATGAAAAGAATAAAGCAGAACAATGCCATGGCTGTCAAACTTGGCATTAAGGGACTGAAATCAAGTCTGGATGCAATGCAATGCAAACGCTCTCCACCTATAGATTCATGCTCAGAATGTGATCCTAATAGTGATTCTGAGCTAGAGGGAGACCTAAGTCAATGTAGCTCCCTAGTGGAGGAGTCAGAGGAAGGTGCCCTATCTTATTCACCCATCAAGGTGCTTGCTCTAACTTTCCAAGGTTACATTGGTCGCACATATCTTGCAACTGATGCTTTGCATTGCTTCTACTTTGTTGAACTACCATTAGCTTAGTTTACACATCGTGTATATGAATACACCCTGCCTATCCATTTTCAGTACATATTCCATTTGTCATCATACCATATTTATCCATTCAAATGTTGTTCTTGTGTATCAGATGTTCAAAAGAAAGAGGGCGATTGCCGATCGTGGAGGAGCACAAGCAAAGTATTTGGAAAAGGTAGTGGCACCTGATAAATCAAATAGCCCATTAGGTGTAGTTGCAATATCACCTGACCCACAAAACACCCCAACTCTAGCAGACTCTAGCCCTACTACACTGGTCATTTCTGATGCCCCAACTCAGCAGACCCCAACTGCAGCAAACAGTATGATTATGCCAGTTGACATAGCACCAGCTCTATGATGCAAAACCCCCATTCCAGCAAAGAGTACACCCAATACAGTTGCCAAATCCCTTTTTGAACCAGAGAGAGCCCCAATTGCAGCAAATAGGACCCCTGTTCCATTTCTTCCCAGTTTAGAAGATGAAGCTTATGTTGTTGTCAGGAACTTTGTGCGCATCTTTCCTTCATGGAAAGATTATACCGCAGACACAAAACAATTTCCAGTCTTCCTCCGCAACTTAATGTACTAATGTTATTCATGGTCATTACTGCATATGTTTCTGCTGACAGAAGACACAAGATTTCATTATTTTAAATAGGCGAGGAGCAAACTAGATTGTGAAGACGAGCAAGGGTTGGTTGCGCTTTTCAAGCACTCGTTGATGAAGTATCATTCCTACATGAGGCAAGCGCACTTCAATGGCAAGCCTCTGAATGAAATTTTTGTAAAGTCTCTGGTGCTACATTTATCCGACGGTGACTAGAATAATCTTGTTAGACATTGGACTCGACTGCAGCATAAGGTACTCTCTATGATATGACATCACAATTTGAACTACATTTCTGCATTTGCCTTAATGCCTCACTTGTACAAAAACTATTTTCAGAAGAACATTCATTCTCAAGGGACCATAGAATCTCGCAAGTATACTGCACACTGCATTGCTCTTGGGAGTACCTCTTGCCCTATATGACCATACTTACTTTCATAGTTGTTTGATTATGTAGCATCACTGCACATGTTAGCCTCGTAATCGTCCATTTGGTGGACATTATAAGATCCGTATGGACTCTTACATAAATTTAGAATCAACCCAATGCTTTTGAAGAGGTTTAGCTCTGCATTCCTCTTGTAAGGACTAAACGTGGTCTATCAATGTACTTACATTAACAGCTACTCCCTCCGTCCCATAATATAAGAATGTTTTGTACAGTACAACAGTGTTCAAAACACTCTTGTATTATGGGAAGAGGGTTGGTTCATCGTGTAGCATTCTGCATCTTATCTCCCTCGTCCACCATTTACTAAAAAAGATCAGATCTATATTTAATCTTACCAACAAGTAGAATACACAGATAACGCCAGTGCAGAAGTGTAGCCCATTGCTCTTGTTTGTACATTTTTTCCTGTAACGCTTGTACTTCCAGGGATTGGTAGTTGATTATGTAGCATCAATCTGCATCTTATCTTCATTATCCTCTATCCCTTCTAGTATTATCATATCTATAATTACTCTCTACAAAAGGTAGAGTAGAGGCAATGCTTATGAAGAAGATTCTGCACTGAAATTCTTGAGTTATCCTTCCCTTGACATGGAGAAGGCATTATAAAGCCGGTGTTAACTGTTAATGTAAGTTAGTCCTAAAGCCTTTATCCTCAACTGCTGTTTAATTTGCTCATACTCCCTATCGTTTACTGTTGTTTAGTTCCCTGTTTCTGCCAAAATGCATGTTCGCAAGAACCGTAAGTTCAAAGTTTTACTTGTAAAACCAAATTCCTTATTCATACCATGCACACTACTTAATACTCCCTATATGTATGCTTGTTTTTGTGGATCTATAATCCAGTGTGTGGTGAAGCAGCCCACGTTTGCACCTTGTCATCTCCTATTTTATCTTACTGATGTAGCTGATGATATCAACAACATGCCATGCTCATTAACTAAAATAGATACAATGATTTTATTTGCCCTTCATCTATGCTTGTTATGTTGATATGGTAATCCGGTAGTGTGGTGAAGCTCCCCGCATTACAAACAATGCCAAATTATGCTATTGATTTTTTGAACTTACTCTTTATTTTCTAATTTGAAATTGGATGGAATTGACAACACAGTTATCATCTTTGTTTATACACGTGCAAAACCTGTCATCTCTCTACTTTGTTTCAGGGTGATATGCCTGATGGCATGCACAAGTCTGCTAAAGGCTGTGAGACAAACCCAACATATATTGCAGCAAAGAAGGCAAAACATCTTGAAGATAGCGAGAGAACCCCAAAGTCTTTTCTTGATGCAGTGTTCAAGTTACTTGAGACTAGCAGTCAGACAAGCTCACAGAATTCTTTATCTGAATCAGTTCGACTTCTTCAGTCCAAAGTTCTAGCAGAAAGGCATTTTGCAACTCAACTCTGACTTGAAGTCCTATCTCTAAGAAAGATTGCGGAGAACACCAATGAGAACCTCATCGCTAAACAGCTACACCTGGAAGCTATGACCGACATGCTAGGCCGGTCTCACAGCATTGCTCAGCAGCTTGTGCAACAGTTCCCCTACAAGGCTAACCTTTCTTGAACTGTCTTGGAAGTGGTCTCGGTTCAGTATTATTTTGTTATGCTGCAATGGTGCCCAGTTTTTGTAATCTGCTTCTTCGTTGTGCTTTATGATCACTGGTGGCGAACTTCGATGCCTAGTGGATGTAATATACCTTAAATCCTATATTGTATAGTGTAGGTTTATTCTTAGTTACTATGCCGTAATTTCTTTATTGTATAGTGTAGGTTTGTTCTTAATTCCTACTAGTTACTGCCATCATTCGCTCTGAAAAAATCAAATGTAGTCGACCAGGCCGAAACATTCAACTCTAATGGGCCTCGTTTCTAGTGGGCCACAATTGGGCCTCAATTTTTACTAGTCATCGACGGGCCTTCAGTAGGCTGAAATGTAGACTGAGCCTTTTTGGGCCCAGTTAGCCCACAGGCTGTTACCAGGCCAAAACATATCTCGGGCCTTAGTTGGCCCACTGATATCATGGGCCTTTAAGAGGCCGAAAGCTTAGTACAGGCATCAACGGGCCGAATTACGCAATAGGCCTTTAACAGACCCAAAGTCACGTTGGGCTTAACTGTTGCCACCTTTAGCATGGGCCATTAGTGGGCCCAATGTCCTGTCGGACCATATAAGGCCCATGGGCGGCACGGGCCATTCCCAGGCCGAGAGTCACACCGGCTGAAATGGGCCCATGTCTACATTGGGCCTCTAACAGGCCGAAAGTCACTGGGCTGTAGTTGGGCCCAAATATTCGGTGAACAATTAAGGGGCTAGATTTGGCTTCGGGCCGTAAATGGGCCCAAATATTGGGCGAACAATTAATGGGCCAGATCTGGCTTCGGGCCGTAAATGGGCCCAAATATTGGACAAACAATTAACGGTTCAGATCTGGCTTCGGGCCGTAAATGGGCCTTTATTAAGCAGGCCGTTATTGGGCTGGCCCACTAGTACCTAATTAAGTACTATGGGCCTTTGACTAGGCCGACCTTTTTAACCTATATGGGCCTCTGTTGGGCCCAACCACGTGTCGACGTATCATAGACTTGTCTCCTCCAATGGACGGGCGACATCTGGCCCACTGATGTGCTGACAGGTGTTCCCTCCGGCCAATCAGAATTTTACACGTGGAAATATCCCATTGGTCTGGGCTGTTAATGGGTTATCGGATCCAAAACCCGACCTGATAGCTTAACGGCGTTCCGTTACGGTGGATGCCACGTGTCGGTCACCCGTGACAAAAGCACTTCTGTGACGCGTGATTTATCATCATTGAAGTGGACACTTCCGTGATGATAATTTTGGTAATGTCATGGAACACTTCTACGACAGCATAGGTATGCCTATCTTGATTCTGTCATAAAATCATCATGGATGTACATGCATGACAAAAAACGCGACCTACTGTGACAAACATGTATCATCACGGAAGTGTATTTTTTGTAGTGATGTCCATGGCTACCATCCCGTGCTCTGTCATTGAGTACGTGCATTATTCATGTGCCATCGAGGAGAAAAAATATTGCGTAGTACTAGGTGCCATCGAAGTGCATGACTCACTGCATATCTTCACTTTCTTGCATGACACGTCAACCTTGATGCTAGATGTCCCGCGTGTCGGCAAAAGGATGAACAAAGCTGATGTCTTAGACAAAAGAGTGGAAGTACATAGATTCCTGATGACCGAGAAGGAGCAAGAAACCTCGCTGTGGAGCATCTGCACTCATAATATTTTATATTATTCAGCGATATAAAATCAACCAAATCTCTCCACGTTGCTATACCATTCTATAGTATGAGAATAACTTCGAACGTAAGCCATTGATTCACCCTATGCAATGGTCATAGTTGGAAAATCCAAACAAAACCAAGCATTGGATCAACTCTTTTAGCACTCAGATTGTTGCCGCCTGCCCACCTAGCCCACTATATATCCGCTCACCTGTGATGACCACAGGAGCTATCCACTCAGATTGTATGTTAAAAAATAAAGGTCAATAACTAATGCGGCACCTCGGGCAATGCGGCCAGATCGGGGCGTCTCTTCGTGTACCGTGGAAATCGTCCACAGACTCTTCGCCTTTCCCTCTTGATTTGGAACTCCCATCGCACGCACTTCCTCCCTCCTCCATTTGCCTCCACCCTTCCTTCTGCCATTGTTCGATCGTCTTATCTATGTAGGGAACAGGCCGGAAACAACCCCGTTATTCTTGCCCCGATCTGAAAGATGGCGTGCTGGAGGAACTCATTGATCGGTGCGACGTCATCACCTCGGCTAGCATGGTCGGTTCGTTCATGACCATTCTCGACTCAACTAATAACATCATTACAAGGAACCCAAGGGTCCATGAGCAGTTTGATCTCCCCTATTTTCTTCTCCATGACCCTGCTGACCAGCGCGCGGACGACGGAGGCCTCGCCTTGTGCAAGTTGATGCCGCTTGATAATGATACGTGTGATTTTAAGATGCCATCGCTTGAGGCTAAGGCTTGGGCAAGCGCAAATGGAGATTGCGTTGTTTATATTGCGTCCAACTGCGAGTGGGAACTTGTGAATGTGTACCCTCGTCATCGGGTTCCACTTCCAAAAACCGCAGACTGTCTAGAGGTTGAGCACACCAGTATTCTAAGCACTTTCAAATACGATCATGGTGACTGTCGTCTACGGAAGATAGCAACTTCTCGAGTTCCCAACCGCTCTTGGCATTACAGGAACTATGGAGTTGTTGCTATCTCGAAAAGCTTGTTGCCTTCCTTCATGGTTCGACTGGATGTATATTGCTCAAAAATCAGTTTCTATACACGGATGTGTACTGTGATGCAATTCAATACGAGGGTCTTGTGTTTGCTGCCACCACTCGTGACACTGTTTTTGCATGGGATCCTCGTGGTTTCGGCACGTTTGTCTTCCACCATAATTATAATTGTTTCATCCACATACATGCGGGTTAGCAAGTTTACCTTTACTAATTAACCTTCTTCTTGTGTTTCCATGGTCCTGTGAACATTCCACCACCTATACTTGAAAAAATTTATAACCAAGGGGAAGATGACGATGGTGATGATCACGAGCATGAGGATGACCAGGGCTTATATACTCAGTGGCACTTGGCAACTTATTCCGATGGATCACCCCTTCTTGTCTGTATACAGCGCACTGCTGATGTTACTACTAAGGAAGAAGGTGTTGTCTCCCATGGTCGCACTCTCCGGGCCTATTCCAACACCCGTTGCAGGGTATTCGGTATGGATACTAGTGTGCTAGTGCCAACACCTTCTCCCTGGTACAGTATTGATTGTTTTGGAGAAAACTCGCTCTTCCTTGGACAAAACTATCCAATGATGGTGAAAGGCGATCCAGCTGCTGTTGACACAACATTATTACCATTTATGAGAAGCAATTGTATCTATACCTCAGAAATTTCGGTGGTTCCCTACCCTAGTCGTGATATAGTACGCCGCTTTAGCCTGGATGATCAGTCCTGCATTGGTCTCGAGATTGACAGTAGCTGGCCCTTCCCAGAGAATCACTTCTGGTTCAAAGCACGCATTCCCAACGCCGACGAGTGGTTGAGCTGATAGTATTTATATTGTATCCTCGTTGTCGATGTGGGTTGATGACTGTTTGTATGTAATAAAATAATATGCCCGTGATAAACTTACTAAATTTATGAATGGCTTTCGAGTCGCTTCTCTGAGTGGGTGTTGCGATGAGGCAATTTTTTTTACCGAGTGCATAATTGTACGTGCATTGCAATAGGCTATCGGATGAGGCCAATCAACAATAGTACACTATTTGTACTAGCTTCACATGCTTCGCGCGTCGGGCGGGTGTTTTTACTGTAGATGTGAATCCCATCATCCTAGGTCGTCGGATGAGTCCAGCAGAAACTGCATTCTGATGTTTGGGTTCAAACTTTCAGAACTGCTGCACTATCTCTACGTCTACATATACGTAATACAACAAGTTTAAAACTTGAGACCAGTCACCCACCCTCACAAAGAACACTTTTTAACCTAGCACAGACTCCAGGAAATTTGGCCATAGTGTTAGGTGGGCCAGATGTTAATGTGTTCGCTGTATGTAACAGACACCTCAAATCCTCGATACTATATAGTAGGATGGCATGGGCCAGAACAAGCATTCACGTCCAGGAGTACAACACACGCCACCAGAACGACTTCCATCTGACACCATATTTCTTGGAGTCCATGCTACATCTATCTCTTCAACCTCATCGTTTCTCTAACTCAGCCATCGTGCAGCGGGCGAGGTGGGGGTTTGCCGATAGTCGGTTTCCTCAACTGCGGTCCCACTTGTAACGCCAACTCCAACGCACGACCCCAAACGGACCTTTGTTATGCCCGGATTATGTCCATTTCGGTAGGGCAATGGGGTCGTGTCTGGGCCATTTCTCGGATACGGTGGCCGTGCTCCCAACGCGCGGAAGCATCCTGGCCGCGTACATTTTTCTTTGCAAACACATATATTTTTTTCATCATTGATTTTTTGTACATGGAAATACATCTTCAAAATTTGACTAGAAAAGCAAGACCAAAGAAAACAAGAACCACAAGAATACATTTTAGAGGTATCCAACTTCCATAACTGCTCCTGTAAGTTGGATTAGTACCTTCTCGATGCATTCATTGTTGATCTGCGGAGGATCGATCTTGCGTGCTTCTTTATTCTTTGAGTGTAAAGAAGTAGACGTTACTTCCTCGCATCTATTCCCATGTCTAGCCTCTATTCTATCAACAAGTGCACTAGTCTCATCTCTAGCCTCTATGCTAGCTAAAATGGTAGAACATCTAGTAAATTGCGCTCTATCAATATATCGATGTACTCTTCTTCCCAATACCAAAACTTGCATCCATTCTACACAATAAAATTTTAAGTTAGCACAACTAGTCTAATCCAAGAGCACAACCGACGATTTGGTCGACTTCTTCCTCCTTTTTCCGACACGTGGGACATCCAGCATCTAGGTGATGTCATGCAAGAAAATGGAGTGGTAAATGAAACCACGTGATGTGCATTTTGGTTAAACTGTAAGTAGAATCTTACTACTCTTGAGTAACTCCAAAAGCAGCCACCAAAGATCTTTATTGGATTTGTTATTCATCACCAGCACATCGAGGTTAAAGATTTGCAGGTTCAGTGGGTCATGTTGCGTTTTCACTTACATGTGGGACTGCATATGAGCAAACAGATTATGGGCTCCGCGCGTCTGCTGGCTGGCTGAGAAGAAAGATAGAGGAGGGCTGAACACGGACTCCAGGAAATTTGTTCTACGTAACCAGCACCTCGATATAGGCTCGATATAGCAGGGTGGCATGGGGCATAACTAACATTCACGTCTAGTGGTACGGCACATGCCACCCACACGAGTCCCATCCGACACCAATTTTCTTGGAGTGCATGCTACATCCATCTCTTCCCTCCTATTTTCTCAGCCATCACACCGTGGGTAGGGTGGGGGTTTGCCGATAGTCGATTTTCTCAACTGCAGTCGCAATTGTAAATGCAACACAGCAAGCTTTTCCTTTTGAACTTGTAACTTGTAAAATTTGGTTCTGCTCCATGGCGTGACCGATAGATAGAAATAACGATTTTCCCTAGAGTAATGAGAAGTTTGGTTCCGGTGCGATTCATGCATGGAGTACGTACGGAAATTATGAAGTTGATGCAAAATGTAAGATAATTACTAGTAGTACCTTATACTACTACATGGATTTGACAGTAAGATAAAGATACGTACGGATCCATCAACGACATGCTCACGCCCTAGTGTGCCAGGTCACCAACCGACGTGTGAGGAGGAGCGGCGTTGGCGGCGAGCTCAACGTGCTTCAGAACAATGTCGTCCAAGGTTGCCCTGCGGTCCAAGAAGGCCAGCGTCCTATCGTCCTCCTCTTGCATGTAGTAGTCCTTGTGGATGATTTGCGCATAGACGTGGATAATTCTTTCGATGGTGTCTTGCTACGCCAGGCGCTGCGTGGAGAGCGCGACCTCGAGGTGGACATTCTCCGGCATGACGGCGGGCAATCACAGGGCTACCAGTGCATTGAAGAGGTTGTAACCATAGAACCCGTTGAGGGTGGCGGGCATCGCAGAACCTGGGCGCGTGGGCTGGAGGCGTACGTCAAGGTCGTCCGCGAGCTTCTTGACGATGGTGAACTTGTCGAGGTAGCTAACGAGGGCCTCATCGAATAAGGAGATGAAGCTGTCGTCCAAGCGGCCCCTCACCCTGGCGGCCTCAAGAACTACCCCGAGATGTTCCTCGTTGCTGGGCCGCAGGCCGGCGTCGTGGACCATCTGGCACAGCCGGTTGATGCTCGCGCTCATCGCCTCCATGGGTCTAGCTTCTAGTCAACTGATCTTGCGATTGGAGTGATCACTCTTGCCCTTGGTTAGCATGTATAGGTACGTAGGATTTCGTACTAGATTGGACTGGCAGGGAACCTTTATATGAGAAGTGCAGACTGCGTTGAATTCACGTGCGTGTTGGGCATCTACTCCTCGGCCCTCTACTACACCTGCCTTTTGCTCTATGACAGGTGGGCCAGCCACCCATTGGGCCCACGTGTCATACACCTAAAGACAAGTGTAGTAAGACAATGAATTTGTGTCCCCCTCCATGACGGTGCAGTATAGTCATCTCACCGGACCTCTAGTTGGGACCAAACGAGAGAACTTTGATGTTTACTGGTTTATTGGTCCCCTTTGCATTCTGCGCCATGTTTTGACCTTTAATTTAACTAATAAAATGTTAATGCATGTAACCAAAAATGTTGTGTAAGTTACCTTACAAAAACCAAATAATCCCAAAACACTTAGGCATGGTACATTAACTCCCTCCTTGTTTCTTATTTTGTGACATATCAACAAGGAGAGATGTGGGCCGTGCATGCTTACAATGACTTGAGACTACCAAACATGACATGCAGTGGTTAGTTCATTGCATGTAATCCTATTAATTAGCAAAAAGACATTAAGTTCTCTCGCCGATAGGAATAAAAAAATACACCAAGTATTTATTTACAGAGGGAGTAGTACATTTTTTGTGACATGCATTACTAGATATTGCTAGTCAAATACTAAAATCCAGATGGACGTGGTAGTACTACTAAATCCAGATGGTGGTGCTAGTACTAGTAGTAGTACTACCAATGTAGTAGCACTGTACTACCCGTTGGTCAAATTATTACGTGCTTCTCCTCACAATGAAGTGACAAGACCCTGCGCCAGAGATGACACCTGAGTATAGGTGCCGTGTTCGGCATACCATAGTCAGCCTCACCATCTACAGTGACTATCATCATGGCTGTAGAGCTAGCCCTGCATACAACTAGCCATGTTCAACATAATTTCTCGTGCGTAGATGCCCGTGCATTGCACGAAACACCGAGATTGGGGGTGGACGGCGCCGACAACGGCCATCACGCCAGATTTTTCCATGGCCTTCTAGATGTGGTGGGGAGGAGATAAGGCTGATTGTGAGAGACAAGGAGTTTTTTGTAAATAGGGAACAAGTGCGGGCATCTTTTTGCAAAAGTGGAGAAGTTTGGTTTGTATGTGTCATATCTAGATCCGACGGCTCTTGGTGAAAGATGGCAGGCACACCATCATCACCAACTCAGGACCTCTTTGATTCGCAAGATTTTGAAAACACAGGAATAGGACACGGCAATATTACAAGTTTCAAACTAATATGACAAATGTTAGGAGTAATGTTGCACCTACGAAGAGAGAATTACTAGGAAGTTTACGTAAGAACTTCCGTTACTTTAGGTGGATGCAACATTATCGTACAAACTAAAATCCACCGCCCTAACAAGTAACTAATGGGCAAATAATTTTTCGAGCCTCTGGCCACTTGATGTTTCAAAAACAAATTCAGCTTCTGCGGAGACTTTGTTATTTAGGCTTAGACGCTTGCGGTGATCAGCACACCATTCATTGTTGCGTCAGAGAATGCCAAACCTCATTACCTTGAGCACACTTGCCTCTAGAACAAAGAACCGGCAAATTTAATCTCTGATGTGCTGCCTCGGTAGTCGATCGAATAAATTTCTATAAGATGGAGATCAAAGCATTCGAT
>NW_021303905.1:0-1477 GCF_002162155.2 Triticum dicoccoides
GAGTAGGCACATCAGGGCTCAAACAACTCCTACTCATGCTAGTGGGTTTCATCTATTTACTGTGGCAATGACAGGTCATGCAAAGGATAAAGGGGTTCAGCTACCGCAGCAAGTAACAAATATGTCGTTGTTGTCCTAATGCAGTAAAAGAGAGCAGGAGCGAGAGAGTGGGATTGTATCGGAATGAACAAGGGGGTTTTGCTTGCCTGGCACTTCTGAAGATAACATTGAGTCTTCATCAGTGTCAACGATCACATCATCGGTATCACTTCTATCGAGAGGGGACAAATACCGGCAATACAGAAAGGAACACAATCAATGCAATGCACAATATGATGCATGCTCATGACATGACAATATGAATGTGTTTTGAGCTAATGCAGCTAGCAACAGATTAAATGAAGTTGGTTTGAATATAAGATTCAAATTCAAA
Organism: Triticum dicoccoides; assembly: GCF_002162155.2. Taxonomy (NCBI): domain Eukaryota; kingdom Viridiplantae; phylum Streptophyta; class Magnoliopsida; order Poales; family Poaceae; genus Triticum; species Triticum dicoccoides. The sequence continues at coordinate 434 of NW_021303905.1, forward strand.
CTCCATATGTGATTATTCAAATGCCATTTAGTTGATTTGTGCTAAACAGCACCTATAAGTTGTTCTAACATGCATGAAAATGGTACAGATGGATTCCTTGAATTTTTCTGATAATTTTTCATATATAAATTATTTAATTTGGAGTTACGGTTAATTTTCTATGATTTTTAGAAGTTTATATAATTTTCTGGAATTTCCTGAATTATAATAAATCCAGAAAATGGTTTATTGCGTCAGCATGACATCACCTTGACGTCAGCAGGTCAACAGGGCGCCTCCAGGTCAAACCTGACGTGTGGGGACCACACGTCAGTGACACGGGGTTGTTTAACCCACTGACAGGTGGGGCCGGGTCAAAGGCCACGTCAGCGAGGTCAACGCCGACGCGTGGGGCCACTGCAATTAGATTAAACTTAATCTACTTTAGGTTAGCCGGTTAGTTAGGCCGTGGGGCCCGGCTGTCAGTGGCTCTGGGGGTTAGTTAGTGGGGTCATTAGCGCTAATGACGACGCCACGTCAGATACGCCGGCGACCACGGCGACGGCGGAACCTCGCCGGAGTAGCTCGGGTTGGCACTACAGGCTGCGGTTGGGCACCCTGAGGGCACCAGGAGGAAGCCCATGCTCCCGCGCATCTAGGGGGAGCCACGAGAGGGCGTGGGGTGGCCGGAGTTGAGCGCGGCATCGACCCCGGCGGCGGCCGGAGCTCGGGGGTTCGCGGGACCGGCGCTATGGTGCATGGGAGGAGGGGTTGGTGGGCGCTACGGCCTCCTGGGAGTTCTCTGAGCACAGCGGTGTGCTCGGATTCGAGCTGTGGTGGCTCTAGCCACGCCGGCGATGAGGCGCGGCGGCGGCGAGCTTCGGGCACGGCAGCGCTAGCGCTAGGGAGCGTGCGGAGCGACGGGAAAAAGGGGCGAACGGCAGAGGAGCTCACAGCGGTTCCGCAGGGTTGGTCAGTGGGCTCGGGGATGTCCTGTCGGCGGCGAATCGAACGGCAGCGAGCTTCGGTGGCCGGCGACGGAACGGCGATGGTGGCGGCGTTGCG
>NW_021303906.1:0-1438 GCF_002162155.2 Triticum dicoccoides
TGACAAGAGGATAAAATGTCTATGATATGATCATAGAGATGAATATCTGAGTTACGAGTTTTGGCACACAATTAAGACATTGTGGAAATTGTTTCACAATTAATACCGCCTGGAACACCATAGTGTGATGGTGTGTCCGAACATCATAGTTGCACCCTATTGGATATGGTGCGTACCATGATGTCTCTTATCGAATTACCACTATCGTTCATGGGTTAGGCATTAGAGACAACCACATTCACTTTAAATAGGGCACCACGTAATTCCGATGAGATGACACCGTATGAATTATGGTTTAGAGAAACCTAAGTTGTCGTTTCTTAAAAGTTTGGGGCTGCGACGCTTATATGAAAAAGTTTCGGGTTGATAAGCTCGAACCCAAAGCGGATAAAATGCATCTTCATAGGAAACCCAAAAACAGTTGGGTATACCTCCTAATTCAGATCCGAAAGCAATATGGATTGTTCTAGAATCGGGTCCTTTCTCGAGGAAAAGTTTCTCTCGAAAGAATTGAGTGGGAGGATGGTGGAGACTTGATGAGGTTACTGAACCGTCTCTTCAACTAGTGTGTGACAGGGCACAGGGAGTTGTTCCTGTGGCACCTACACCAATTGAAGTGGAAGCTTGTGATATTGATCATGAAACTTCGGATCAAGTCACTCCCAAACCTCGTAGGATGACAAGGATGCGTACTACTTCAGAGTGGTACGTAATCCTGTCTTGGAAGTCATGTTGCTAGACAACAATGAACCTACGAGCTATGGAGAAGCGATGGTGGGCCCGAATTCCGACAAATGGTTAGAAGCCATGAAATCCGAGATAGTATCCATATATCAGAACAAAGCATGGACTTTGATGGACTTGCCCGATGATCGGCAATCCATTGAGATAAATGGATCTTTAAGAAGAAGACGGACATGGATGGTAATGTCACCATCTATGAAGCTCGACTTGTGGCGAAGTGTTTTTTCACAAGTTCAAGGAGTTGACTACGATGAGATTTTCTCATCCGTAGCGATGCTTAAAGTCCGTCGGATTCATGTTAGCATTAGCTGTATTTATGAAATCTGGCAGATGGATATCAAAACGAGTTTCCTTACCAGTTTTCGTGAGGAAAGGTTGTATATAATACAATCAGAAAGTTTTTGTTGATCCTAAGGATGCTAAAAGGTATGCTAGCTCCAGCGATCCTTCTAAGGACTGGAGTGAGCATCTCGGAGTTGGAATGTATGCTTTGATGATGATCAAAGATTTTGGGTTTGTACAAAGTTTATGAGAAACTTGTATTTCCAAAGAAGTGAGTGGGAGCACTATAGAATTTCTGATGAGTATATGTTGTTGACATATTGATGATCAGAGATGATGTAGAATTTCTAGAAAGCATATAGGGTTATTTTGAAAGTGTTTTTCAATGGAAAGCCTGGATTAAGCTACTTGA
>NW_021303907.1:0-1651 GCF_002162155.2 Triticum dicoccoides
GATGCAGCGTGAATATTATTAAATACTTGGAGCGCGATAAAATCATGAGTTTTTTACACAACGTGGGCACATGTGCTATAGGACTGATGGTAATTTTTCATAATTTTTTGTGATGGAGAAGTATCTGAACACTTCCCTCTACGCGGATTGCTCTTCGCACGTCTACGACTGTGGCCGGCGGCCTCCGGGGGCTAGCATACCGTCAAATCTTGCGTAGGCGGCCTCTCACAAATCTGGAAGTGTTGAGGCGGTTGCAAACGCCCAGCACGCGTCTCCGGGGTGTGCCCCCCCCCCTCACGGACGCCGCCGCCGCCGGCACCTGGAGGGGGGAAACGGACGCGTCGGGTCTACACAGAGTGGATGTAGCTGTGGGTTTGGCCCGGATGTTGCTCCAAAGTGTGCCTCTGGGCCGACCTAACACAACCGGGTGGAGAGGTCCACTGGTCAAAGCCCGTCCGTGCAAAGTCAAAGGGCTAGATCCCGTGGTCAAACGCTACAGGGTTAGCCGGGACGGGGGCCCTGGGGGGGTAGCAATGCCACCGGAGCGTCGTACGGGGCCCTCATACATGCGGGGTGGTGTTGTGGCATGTCCGAAGAGGCGGCACGCGTCTCCGGGTTGTGGCCCCCCCTCACAGACGGCAATGAAACGGTAGTAGACGTTCTGCGGTAACGATGCAGCGTGAATATTATTAAATACTTGGAGCGCGATAAAATCATGAGTTTTTTACACAACGTGGGCACATGTGGTATAGGACTGATGGTAATTTTTCATAATTTTTTGTGATGGAGAAGTATCTGAACACTTCCCTCTACGCGGATTGCTCTTCGCACGTCTACGACTGTGGCCGGCGGCCTCCGGGGGCTAGCATACCGTCAAATCTTGCGTAGGCGGCCTCTCACAAATCTAGAAGTGTTGAGGCGGTTGCAACCGCCCAGCACGCGTCTCCGGGGTGTGCCCCCCCACTCACGGACGCCGCCGCCGCCGGCACCTGGAGGGGGGAAACGGACGCGTCGGGTCTACACGGAGTGGATGTAGCTGTGGGTTTGGCCCGGATGTTGCTCCAAAGTTTTCCTCTGGGCCGACCTAACACAACTGGGTGGAGAGGTCCACTGGTCAAAGCGCGTCCGTGCAAAGTCAAAGGGCTAGATCTCGTGGTCAAACGCTACAGGGTTAGCCGGGACGGGGGCCCTGTGGGGTAGCAATGCCACCGGAGCATCGTACCGGGCCCTCATACATGCGGGGTGGTGTTGTGGCGTGTCCGAAGAGGCGGCACGCGTCTCCGGGTTGTGGCCCCCCTCACGGACGGCAATGAATCGGTAGTAGACGTTCTGCGGTAACGATGCAGCATGAATATTATTAAATACTTGGAGCGCGATAAAATCATGAGTTTTTTACACAATGTGGGCACATGTGCTATAGGACTGATGGTAATTTTTCATAATTTTTTGTGATGGAGAAGTATCTGAACACTTCCCTCTACGCGGATTGCTCTTCGCACGTCTACGACTGTGGCCGGCGGCCTCCGGGGGCTAGCATACCGTCAAATCTTGCGTAGGCGGCCTCTCACAAATCTGGAAGTGTTGAGGCGGTTGCAAACGCCCAGCACGCGTCTCCGGGGTGTGCCCCCCCCCCTCACGGACGCCGCCGCCG
>NW_021303908.1:0-1629 GCF_002162155.2 Triticum dicoccoides
AGCCAGTCATCAGCATCAAGGGGTTGAGTTGAGCTGCGGTAGATAGATGGGTTGAGGCGCATGAAGTCCTGCAGAGTTACTCGGGTTGGATGTTGATTCATGTTCGGACGAGGAAACTGAGCCATCATTCCTTCCATGAACTGGCGAGTTAACTCAAACTGTTGCCTCATTCCAGTAAAGAATTCAGGCGGTGGTGGGTCGTTGGCACCACAGCCACGACCAGCGGGTCTAACCATCCTGCTAACATGTAACAGGGGTAGTTCAGCATTGAGCATTTGCAAAGATAAGGATCAGTCATGATGAAAACATGCATAATGAAGGAGGTACGATGGATTCCACTCCGTAGTCAACACGACAGGGTGTGCACTACTCAAAAAGCTATTCTAAGGAATAACTATGGCTTCATCCAACTTCGGGGTGAATGTGGTCACGGGATCCTAATGTTAGTAAAATCATTTACCCGAGTAGAAGAGAGTTCAGAGTCCCAGAGTATAGACGAGGAGTAAAAGATGCTAATACCACCCAATGGCGACGTGGGCCCGTAAGCCACACAGCCAATGTTAGAAAAAGTTTTTCAATGACTAGACTCAACTTCGGCCAAGGAGTTGGAAAGGGGGCTACCTACAGGCAGTCGGCTCTGATACCAACTTGTGACGCCCTCGATTCAATCGTACACTAATCATACACGCAAATGTGTACGATCAAGATCAAGGACTCACGGGAAGATATCACAACACAACTCTAGACACAAATTTAAAATAATACAAGCTTTATATTACAAGCCAGGGGCCTCGAGGGCTCGAATACATCAGCTTGAAAACAAACGAGTCAGCGGAAGCAACAAAATCTGAGTACAGACATGAGTTAGACAAGTGCCTTAAGAAGGCTAGCACAAAGCATCTACGATCGAAAAGGCAAGGCCTCCTGCCTGGGAGCCTGCTAACTACTCCTGGTCGTCGGCGTCCGTCACGTGGTAGTAGGCACCCTCGGGGTAGCAGCAGTCGTCAAAGGTGGCATCTGGCTCCTGGACTCCACCATCTGGTTGCAACAACCAGAAAGAAGAAAGAAGGGGGAAAAGGGGGAGCAAAGCAACCGTGAGTACTCATCCAAAGTACTCGCAAGCAAGGATCTACACTACATATGCAACATTATCAAAGGAAGGCTGTATATGTGGACTGGGCTGCAGAAATGCCAGAATAGGGAGAAGGCCTAGTCCTATCGAAGACTAGCATCTTCTCGAACCACCATCTTGCAGCAAACAAGAGGGAGTAGAGTAACATAAAGTAGAGTGGTAGTAGTGTTATCAACCTCGGCCAGAGATCCTTTCTCGACTCCCTGCGAGAAAGCAATCCCAGAGCCATACTATCCAGTTATCATCACAATCAAATCCTCATCACCATCCAGTTCTCATCACAAGTATCCAGTTCTAGTTGTATCGATCGGGATACAACTCCAAGTGTCCGTTACCGTAGGACAGGCTATCGATAGATGTTTTCTTCCCTGCAGGGGTGCACCAACTTACCCACCACGCTCGCTTAACTCCGGCCGGACACACTTTCCAGGGTCATGCCCGGCCTCGGCCAAACAATACGCCGCAACCCGACCTAGACTTAACAGAGAGGTCAGCAC
>NW_021303909.1:0-959 GCF_002162155.2 Triticum dicoccoides
TCTTGTCTACCATCAACACTTGATGTTTTTCTCGATTTCTACCTTCGTCAATTTCCGCATTACGAAGAGCTTGGGAATCGTTTCCGTTATCCCTTGCATATCATAGTTCATCACGAAGTTCTACTAACTTGGTGATGGTGACTAGAGAATTCTGTCAATCACTATCTTATCTGGAAGATTAACTCCCACTTGATTCAAGCGATTGTAGTACTCAGACAATCTGGGCACATGCTCACTAGTTGAGCGATTCTCCTCCATCTTTTAGCTATAGAACTTGTTGGAGACTTCATATCTCTCAACTCGGGTATTTGCTTGAAATATTAACTTCAACTCCTGGAACATCTCATATGCTCCATGACGTTCAAAACGTCTTTGAAGGCCCGATTCTAAGCCATTAAGCATGGTGCACTAAACTATCAAGTAGTCATCATATTGAGCTAGCCAAACATTCATAACATTTGCATCTGCTCCTGCAATAGGTCCATCACCTAGCGGTGCATCAAGGACATAATTCTTTTGTGCAGCAATGAGGATAAACCTCAGATCACGGATCCAATCCGCATCATTGCTACTAACATCTTTCAACACAATTTTCTCTAGGAACATATAAACACAGGGAAGCAACAACGCGAGCTATTGATCTACAACATAATTTGCAAAATACTACCAGGACTAAGTTCATGATAAATTTAAGTTCAATTAATCATATTACTTAAGAACTCCCACTTAGATACACATCCCTCTAATCCTCTAAGTGATTACGTGATCCAAATCAACTAAACCATGTCCGATCATCACGTGAGATGGAGTAGTTTCATTGGTGAACATCACTATGTTGATCATATCTACTATATGATTCACGCTCGACCTTTCGGTCTCCGTGTTCTGAGGCCATATCTGTATATGCTTGGCTCGTCAAGTATAACCTGAGTATTCCGCGTGTGCAACTGTTTTGCACC
>NW_021303910.1:0-1049 GCF_002162155.2 Triticum dicoccoides
ACAGGATTAGCTATCCCCCTTTTATTCTGGCATTCTGCAGTTCAGTCCACCGATATGGCCCTTTACACATATACCCATGCATATGTAGTGTAGCTCCTTGCTTGCGAGTACTTTGGATGAGTACTCACGGTTGCTTTGCTCCCTCTTTTCCCTCGTTTTCCTCTTCTTCTCGGATGCCGCAACCAGACGTTGGAGCCCAGGATCCAGATGCCACCTTCGGCTACGACGACTACTACTCTGGAGGTGCCTACTACTACGTGCAGCCCGCTGGCGACGACCAGGAGTAGTTTAGGAGGATCCCAGGCAGGAGGCCTGCGCCTCTTTCGATCTGTATCCCAGTTTGTGCTAGCCTTCTTAAGGCAAACTTGTTTAACTTATGTCTGTACTCAGATATTGTTGCTTCCGCTGACTCGTCTATGATCGAGCACTTGTATTCGAGCCCTCGAGGCCCCTGGCTTGTATTATGATGCTTGTATGACTTCTTTTATTTGTAGAGTTGTGTTGTGATATCTTCCCGTGAGTCCCTGATCTTGATCGTACACATTTGCGTGCATCATTAGTGTACGATTGAATCGGGGGCGTCACAAGTTGGTATCAGAGCCAACTGCCTGTAGGAATCCCCCTTTCCAACTCCTTGGCCGAAGTCGAGTCTAGTCGTTGAAAAACTTTTACTAACATGGCTGTGTGGCCCATGGGCCCACGTCGCCATCGGGAGGTATTAGGATCTTTTATTCCTCGACCTTTACTCTGGGATTCTGAACCCTCTTCTATTCGGGTTAAACGATTTTTACTAAAAACTAACTTTAGGTTCTCGAAAATACTTTCTCCCGGAGAGCCCCTTCAGTCCAGATGGTCACCGACTGCACCAGAAGATTTCAGAGATACTCTTTGATATTCTCTCGAGACTTTGTGCCCATCACTTTTGCTATTCCCGACCACCGATAAATCCTTATGGATAACTACTTACACTTGCCATTCTTACGATCATTCCCCATTGTTCTTGTTATTACAAGATACCCGAAGTTTTCTCTATTGTTCCGAGAATACTT
>NW_021303911.1:0-1591 GCF_002162155.2 Triticum dicoccoides
AAAAAAATAGAGGGCGATTAACTTCCTGTTTCTGATGCATGAATAGATTATGTACCAGAATGCTGCACCAAAGAGAATAGAGGTATAAGTGTATACCCATGGCTAGATACAGTAGTAAATACATAGAAGATAGAACCCGTATAAGCCAGCTAAGAGCATACCATCCAGCACCAAAAGAGTCTAGCTACAACATGATGTCAGACACCCTAGCAACATCACTGAGTATATATAGATAAATTGTCATCCAACAGAATAGTGTAGCATGAATCTTAATATGTACAGAATTCGTAACCAACAAAAAGGGCTAATTTAGCACTAAAACCCAATAAATCAAGAAGAATCGCAGAACATAAAACCCCAAATGCCATAAATAAGGTGGCACAATAATATATAATACTAACATAGTACTGTCCAGGCAATAATGCTGCTGAGTCTAAACATTTTATTGTTCAAGACTTCAAATGAAAGCTGCAGATGAGTTTATAGATCCAAATCAACAATTCTATAAGGTAGGAAATGCTTCTGTGAAGCAATTTGGCATTGTAACTAAGCACATGATGTTTTTCAGGGGATTTGCAGGAACATACAAAAAGAAAAAAAATACTGGCATAGGAGTTTTTCCACTAACCATGAACTAAGCTATGACTTAGCCACTTAATTACATACTCCCGAAATGAACAATAGAAGTGATCAAGATTAACTTCCGGTTTTTAATGCATGAATACGATTAATGGTTTATAACCTGGTTCTTCCATGTCGAATGCCAAATCCATTCTCCCAAGCAAAAAGATTATTAAGTTCATACACTTCTTGTGATGAATCAAGGACATGCCAACAGTAGGTGCAAACATCTCTGCGCCACTCTTATTACCAGCGTCAAGTATGCATTTTTCCTGAGCGCTGACTTTGCTAGGTATAAGTCTAGCATTTGGACCCTTAGTCATCCTGTTCCTGAATGTTGACGATGGAATTCAGTTAATTATCATCTCGTATCAGCAACATTCAGTCTCGAATTTTGCTTTCGATGTTCTGCAAATCTCAGGACGAAACATAAATTCCTGGAGCCGGTCAAACGGAAATTAAACATCTATGCAAAGATAAATATCAAGGCAACAAAGATCCATCAAGGATAGATGTATGTGGGAGCACTCTTTATCCAACCAATGAGATAAAAAAGCATGCCGCACAGACGGATCATACACGGTTTCAGGCGGCCAGCGACTTGGATCCAATCCCATGGAAAGAAAACTTAGGTTCGTGAAAGAATCAATACATGTGTGTTTCCAGCTGCCGGACCATTGCCCCGCCTTCTCCGTGATTAGCTTCTCCGGCGTCAGCTCTTCCACATGGTATGCATCAGGCTCCAGACCTACGCCCGCCATGTCGTGTGGTTCAGATCTGATATTTTCGAAGGAGATTGGCATCAGCGATAAGGATTAAGATGCGGAATGGATATCAAACAAGAACAAAAGGTGGGTCAAAATATACCTGAGACAAAGCAGTACCTGTTCATCCTCTGATCTCTCAAAGAGTTCGGATTCTTTTGGGTTGCGGGACTGGATCCCCATCACAAAGAAGCCGGATTCGTCCC
>NW_021303912.1:0-1874 GCF_002162155.2 Triticum dicoccoides
GCGTCGCGGAGGTGGCCGGCTGCGTGGAAGCTAGGCCTCCACCTTGAGCAAGGGACGGGAGTGGCACACATACACACGTATGCATCCCAGCAACCTCGGCCGCCGGTGTGCCGCCAACGACGAGCCTCCGGCAGGTGGCGACTTTCATCTGCACCGGCACATCCTCTAGGGCTGTGCGGTGATGGCTCGATCTATTCCTACGAAGTGGTAGGAGCTCCAACTCTTCTCTCCGTCAGGTGTGTCTCATATATGTTCTTGTTTGGCTACAGGAACGGGACATGAGGGGAATGAGAGGAAGGGTGAGATCTGGCGGGGAGAGAAAGAAAGATAGAGAGAGAGGACGGGTACTTGCGAAAGTGCCCATCTAATCCTAATTTTTGTCAGAGATAGATGGGAGAAACATAAGCAATACAAGATCTTTGAGCCACAATTCAATTAGCACAGGATTCCCCAAAACATTTGCTCCACTCCTAATTCCACTGACCTTTCGTCGACGATGTGAACATCGCTGGAGCTTCTTGTCCTAGATTTTACACGACCATATGTGTTCTACTCACGGTGGAAAAGCCCACCATGAGTGAGATAGAACAAATGATGGCGGTGGAAGTGAGGCTACAACATCTGATCCTAAGTGGCATGATGTCAGTAAGTGGTGTTATGGTAGAGACAGTTATGGTGTTCTTATGGCATTAATGGGTGGACATCACATTGACAACGATGGTGCAAAAGACCTGACTTATGTTGATAGAATCCATGTGTTTTTAGCATCAAACATCATAGAATTATTCAGTTTTCAACAAGTTTTCTTATAATGGTTCAAATGATGATGGATCAACTATTTGGGCTGACCTCATGCTGTTCTACGGAAGTTTGGTTTAGCATTTTGTTTTTCTCTACAGAAGACCCTGTAATATGATTTGCAGGTTGTCGTTTTGCGGTTATTGAACTTTGAGTTTGTAATGTCTGTTCATGCCTAATAGTCAACATATACTGTAAAAGTTTAGGATCTATAACATCCGGATACATCCGCCCATACTGGATGTGTATTTCTTCGAGGTATACTAAATTGACATGTTGCCGATTAATGCTTCGTATATTATATAAGTGATCCATTTCACATGACTTCATCCTTTCAAATCTTGCAGGATCGTGTCCTCATATAGAGTACAATAGTTCTCTTATTTGGAGTTTAATCCATGTAAGCATGAAGTTATGCTCATACGGTAAGTACTTAACGGACTTGGTTTGCCACAAAATGAATTAACTGGCTTTGGTTTTGGCTGACCTGGAACGATGTATTTGAACATTGCACCTTCAGTCCTTTGCACACTCTTATTATTTGTTCAAGAAGTTCATCATGTTTCTTTTGTTATGTGTACAGCTTTCAGCCTGCCACTGTTCAAATCTGCAAGTGGCTGACGCCATATGTAGTTGCCAGCACTGCACGAGTTCAGAAATGAAGTATTCTGGTTTGACCATCTGAGTATACATTATGTATGTGTTGTGAGATCCAACACTGATTTTGGGGACAGGACAGCAAGCATGGATGGCGTACACACAGTCTATTCTGAACATGTTTACAGTAAGATCATGGATATGCGTATGGATTATGGAAAAATTTGTAAAGTGAAATTATTTTAATTTGCTGAAAATAAATGTAGGCTGCCTGCCGAGTCTTGTCTAGATTAACCTTCATTTAACATGTATTACATGATGTGAAAATGATGATTTGCAGTGAAAATCATTTTGCAATAGTTGCAGTTATGTACATGAAAAATGTATTATATGTTTTGAATTTTACTACAGAAAATTGATGGCTGCGGATACATTTGTGCAATGGAATGGGGGGTGGGGGGAGCAATGGAGAAGGAAAT
>NW_021303913.1:0-3605 GCF_002162155.2 Triticum dicoccoides
CGGAGCTATTGGCAAGAAGCACAACCGGAAAGAAGCAAACAACATGGTAGACAAACAAGCAGAAAACATGACATGATGCACATCCAAGTATGATGCATGACAAGGTTAAATGTTGTTACTTGTGGAAAGAGATGATGCATAAAGAACCCACATCAAAGCAAGTTTAAATGAGGCCGGAAACAACACATAACAATTCCGGTAATTCCCCATGCAAATTTCGAATTTGGTACTGATCTGAATTAAACACAATGTTAAATTTGTTAAACATCAAGTTAAAATGCACCATGGTAATCTACATGTTTTTCTAGTCAAGTTACATATGTAGATCATTTAATTCAAAGCTACGGTCTAGAAGATATGAGCTAAACAAGTTAACATGACATTGATGCAAAAGCAATCAAAACACAATCATAAACACTCCAGAATATGGATGCAACAAGAAAATATGAAACTACATGCAATTCTAAACAAGTTTCATATAGGACATGATCAAAACGGAGCAACGGTTCAACAAATACACACAAGGCAAGTTTAAATAGCAATCTGCCCCAAACAGCATGATACCTACTTGGAAGCAACAAAACATGATGCTACTGGAACAAGATGGGCACCAATTTGATATTCACTTAAAGTATAAATAACATACTTCAATTCATTTTTACGGTTCAGGTTCCTAAGCATCATGGTTAATTTGCTACGATCCATGCAAAATGCAATGTTCTGTTACAGATTAGGACTTGGTGAAAAACTGGACATATGCATGAGCAGAGTTAATATGATGGCATGTTCGAGGCAAGAAACAAAGATGCTACAACAACAGGTCTGCGTGAATCATCAGAGCAATATGCAATCGTGAATTCGAAAATCTGGGAACACAAACATTAACATCATAATGTTGTGAAACTGTGGTCTGCACATCCGAGTCATCTTACGTGCCACTAAGTACCATGGGGTTGCGAGGTCATTCTTGCTCCCCTTTCTATCGTACCTTCTCTCCTGTCTTCGCTCAATCATGCCCTAATCCTCCCGTGTTTCTTCCATTGACGATGCATTATGACACAAATCCCATTTGAAACATGATTCTTAGACTTGCTATGGCAAGCAAGCAACGGTGGTGACGTTAGGAACCTATCTGGGCTCACCGAGATAGAGGAAACCTCGCTGAAGGGTGCCGTGAATTGGGCCGACCCAGGCGCATGAGAAACAACATCACTCATTTTCTATTTTTCTTTCACGTTTTTGTTTTTTGTTTACTTCTGTTTGTACTTCCCAATATTCTGAATAAATAAATTACAAAAATGACTCTACACAAAACGTTTGAAAATGTCGATCAAACATTTGAAAAATGTTAAATGTGTATAGAGATAATGTATATCATGTATATCAAAAATGTATACAAGAAATAAATAAAATGGGTATGAAACAATTTGATCATGTGTTTAAAAAAAGTGAATCAAGCATTTTAAAAAATGTTGAAAATGTGTTTGAAAAAATGTGAAGCAAGCATTTGGAAATGAAATTGTTCGCTTGGGAATCTCCCGAAATGCTAATTATAGGCATATAAAAATATTAATCAAGCATTTGAAAAATGTTGAACAAGTATTCGAAAAATGTTAATCAAGCATTTGAAAAATGTTAAATGTATTTAGAAAAAATGTTGTCCATCTGTTAAAAAATGTTAATCAAGCATTTGAAAAAAATGTTAAATTTGCATAGAAAAAATGTTGACCATGTACTAGAAAATGTAAATCTTGTATTTGAAAAAGTTTAAAAGTTTGTAGAGAAAAAATGTTGACCATCTATTCATAAAATGTTTATCTGGTCTTAGAAATGTTAATCAAGTATTTGAAAAATGTTAAAAATATGCAAAGAGAACCAGTTGACCATGTATTTTTAAAAATATTTGCATTGGAAAAATGTAAAACGTTCTTAGAAAAATGTTGCTGACATATACAAAAAATGTAGAATGAAAACCAAAAGAAACAAGGAAAAACAAAAAATAAACAAAAATGAAACAAAGTAAACCAAAAAATAAAATCAAAGAAACAAATGCAAAAAGAATGATAAAAAAACCAAAGAAGAAAATAAAAATAATAATAAAACATAAATAGAAAACAAGAAAATGCTAAAAGAATGAAAAAATCGGAGAAGAAAAAGAATATGGTATTAATACTATGTATGTAAGCTGACGTAGAAGAAAAAAGAATGAAAAATAGAGAAGGAAAAAGAAAAGAAACAAAAGAAAACAGAAAAAAGGGGAGGAAACCGGCTCCAATCGCCTCGAGTAGGTCGTGCCCCTACTACTAATCACTAACTAGAAGCCGTATTCTCCTTCTTTTTCATTCTCTTTTTCCTTTAATGTGTGCGGATGGGCCGACCCAACTACTGTAGACGCTTCAGCGAGGTTTTCTACTATCTCGCTGAATGCTAGATATAGCGCTGGCGGTTTTTGACTATAGAGGATGAGTATACAGTTGTTAATTAAAATTATACCTAGGATCTGTTTACCAATTCCAGTCCCTCAAGCAATATAATTGGTGATCAATTCCATTATTTTCGGTGTTTGGATTGAAACAAAATGAGTAGTAATGTCAATTTTCAAATTTTTCGTTCAATACTTGTATTTAACACAGTACAACCCCTATGAATGCACATGCACAACCTCTGCGAGCACCTTTGAGATACCGAGCCTACGTTGTGGGATTGACGAAGTCACCACAGATCTCTCGTAGTCGACGGGAACATCTCCTCCGATCAAACGAACATTGTCAGAAAGCCTGAAATAAATCCAGAAAAATGGGAGCACTAGTGAAACCTAACCATCTGAGGTAATCTTAGTTTGGTTTTGTTCAACGCTTTGAAGATCTACAGTTTGTACAAAGAGTGTACTTATATATTTGTGTATGTATTGTCGCATATATACAAGACAAAACTAATACATCTACAAAATAATACCTCGTATAATAAAGGTTGAAAGTGCATCTAGGCCCCCATACTACGTTTTGACGATTCAAGACAAGATTGATGGACAAACATTTTACTCAAGTATTGATCATTTCTAGCCCACCTAGTTGGTAGAGATGTTCTTGACCCCTCAAAAACTGTGAGAAAGGATCGATAAGATTATTTTATAAATTCAGCTAGCAAAGATAAAAACCGAAAATAGCTTCTAAAAGGAGCTAACCAAAAGTTCGGTTAACCAACCGAGCTTTTCGGTTCGGTAATCGGTTTATACCGTATTTGCTGAATGTGCCAAAGAATAGGCTGCGTGCCTCCCTGCGTTTCTACCTGCACTGATAGCCTAGCTATACACCTCTTTGTGTGCGGCTGGCCGAGGCGGCACTAAACGATCAAACTGCAGCGCTGTGTACTACATCAGCGTCACACGTGAAAAAAATGCCCATAAGTCCATAATTGCTTGTAAGTTTGGGCCTGCATGCAGGCAAGCGGTTTGGTCCATGGAATCTTTTTATCGTGACCGCAAGCTTTCTGGAGGCTGCATAGCGCGGGAGCATCGCTGCAGATTCACGTGTCCCCCATCAATGTTCGGTTTCCTGTTCGGTTAACTGTGCTAATACCGAACCGAAGGAATTTAGTTCGGTTAT
>NW_021303914.1:0-1083 GCF_002162155.2 Triticum dicoccoides
TGTGACGCCCCCGATTCAATCGTACACTATTCATGCACGCAAATGTGTACGATCAAGATCAGGGACTCACGGGAGGATATCACAACACAACTCTACAAATAAAATAAGTCATACAAGCATCATAATACAAGCCAGGGCCTCGAGGGCTCGAATACAAGTGCTCGATCATAGACGAGTCAGCGGAAGCAACAATATCTGAGTACAGACATAAGTTAAACAAGTTTGCCTTAAGAAGGCTAGCACAAACTGGGATACAGATCGAAAGAGGCGCAGGCCTCCTGCCTGGGATCCTCCTAAACTACTCCTGGTCGTCGTCAGCGGGCTGCACGTAGTAGTAGACACCTCCGGGGTAGTAGTCGTCGTCGACGGTGGCGTCTGGCTCCTGGACTCCAGCATCTGGTTGCGACAACCAGAAAGAAAGGAAAGGGGGAAAAGGGGGGAGAAAGCAACCGTGAGTACTCATCCAAAGTACTCGCAAGCAAGGAACTACACTACATATGCATGGGTATATGTGTAAGGAGGCCATATCAGTGGACTGAACTGCAGAATGCCAGAAAAAGAGGGGGATAGCTAATCCTATCGAAGACTACGCTTCTGGCAGCCTCCGCCTCGCAGCATGTAGAAGAGAGTAGATTGAAGTCCTCCAAGTAGCATCTCCAAGTAGCATCTCCAAGTAGCATCGCATAGCATAAACCTACCCGGCGATCCTCTCCTCGTCGCCCTGCGGAAAAGCGATCACCGGGTTGTCTGTGGAACTTTGAAGGGTGTGTTTTATTAAGTATCCGGTTCTAGTTGTCATAAGGTCAAGGTACAACTCCAAGTCGTCCTGTTACCGAAGATCACGGCTATTCGAATAGATTAACTTCCCTGCAGGGGTGCACCACATAACCCAACACGCTTGATCCCATTTGGCCGGACACACTTTCCTGGGTCATGCCCGACCTCGGAAGATCAACACGTCGCAGCCCCACCTAGGCAAAACAGAGAGGCCAGCACGCCGGTCTAAACCTAAGCGCACAGGGGTCTGGGCCCATCGCCCATAGCACACCTGCACGTTGCGAGGGCGGCCGGAAGCAGACCTAG
>NW_021303915.1:0-1541 GCF_002162155.2 Triticum dicoccoides
TTGTTTCCGACCCTCGCCTATCAATTGATAGTCAAGAGTATGCGTGCATTCGTTCGTCGATGCCTATTACCCTTGTGGTCCGCCAAGCCATTCTATTTCAGAATGAATAGGAGAAACAAACTCCAGAATCTCATCCATATCTAGGATTGGGTCAAAGCAATTGTATTCCGCAGATCAAAATGCCAATCCAGCTTCTGGTCTGTTCTACCTTGAAGTATTACCATCTTTATATCAGGAATATCATGGGAATTGCACACCATCTTATGAATTCTTGACGCAGTAATACTTCTGATCATCATTGATAATTTCTTGGTTTCCGTGTTATTGTAACCGGAATGCCGACAAATGAATCATGGCGTGTGAAATCAATACTGCTAGCAACTCCATTGCTTGGTAGTTAAATGGACGATAACCTCATTCTTAGCGTGTTGATTATTGAATCGTCATCCTAAGGTTGATTGTGCTACCTAGTCCTTATTTCTGGTGCACTCTCCGATCAGTGAGTTAGGATAGTGCCAATCCTTGCTTATTTGATCATATCGTCTTGCCCTGAAAAGTAAGATTGTTCTCGAGCTTAGTAACATACCGGTGGTTCATGATATTCCAAATTTCTTCTCGGAAGTATCACCAGGTTGTCGCCTGACCGCTATGTTGATCTCGTGATCAAGTTGGGTTCTTGTGAACCACCTTCTCTCCAAAAATCGGTGTTAGATATCCCTGAGCTAGTTGGTTAAGCTAGACAACAACTTGGAGAGTTGGAAGATAAAAGCTTGCCTGACTTAGTTCGTTCCAAAGGGATATTCTTATGTAGGGTGTGCTGAAGAAAGATGATATCTTCATTAATTGGTCCTTGTGATCAGTTGTTGGACCTATTGTCTTACCCCATCTTTGATTTGAGTATGGGCTATCATCCAATCAGACCAGAACCAACGATATTCGTAATGTTGTCTTACTCGTGGTTGATCCCTCGAGCATACACCATTATATCTTTTGGGTCTGACCAATGCTATCACTTGTTCTCTTAACTATGGAATTCCTTTTAAAGGGAAACCCGGAAGAATTGTTGTTGAGCCCATTGACAACATCCTTATCTCCTCCATGATTTTGTTGAACATTAAGCTAGTGTTGGAAACTTTTGAAAGCATTTTCTTCATGCTAGCTCATGAAGTATTTGTTTGATGAAAGGAGTGACTTCCTCTTATACACGTGCATTTGGTGAAAGTTGCCGCCGTGGATTTGAGAAAGTTAGTTTTGCTTCCTCTGGAATCATCCCAAGTCAGTCATGCATACGTGCGAAGTATTCTGTGGTCTGGAGACTTGCAACCTTCATTCCATATGTGTTCCGAGCACACCAAGCCACTGATTGAGTTGTTCAAAGATAAAGGAGTCTGTCCAAGGTGAACTCTTTGGACTTCCACGCGTGGAGACTTCGATGTCATTAATGATGGTTCCCCACCTGAACTCGGTAGTGTTTTGTTGTAAGACTACCATGTGATAATGTTTGTCTGGGACAACGTGTTCACATGTGTGTAGCAGAACCA
>NW_021303916.1:0-1391 GCF_002162155.2 Triticum dicoccoides
AAAAAAATATATACTGCAGTTCTATATAGAGAAATTGTCAGATACAGTACTACTGTGCTGTAGTATCTGATATTAGGGAAACATGCAATGGTAATACTCCCATCGGACACTCCGCTGTACTTTCTAACAAAGGAAACCAGTCTTTGCGCAAATGAAGAAACTCCTGAGCCGTTCCAAGTCTTCAACTGACTCCCCTGCAACACCCAAATAGTCACCTGGCTTTCGTGCTCTGAGACGTCTTCAAGGACTTCATAGCTTCCCTAAATATTATTGGAAGGAGAAGTATCAGATACTATTTGGAATGGCATAGTTATGTCTGGCACTTGTAATTCTGTAGGCACCATTGCACGACAGTATATGCATGCCTCTTCCTAAATATCAGCAAAGTACTACTCAAGGGCAGATTACAGAGTTACTACTATACGTCAGGGTAGGTTGGTGCATTGGCATTGATAACAGTACAAAGTGGCACTCCGAAATCCTAACAAACACAAAATAGAACGGAGTCAAGTTCTCGACAGTCTCATGACAAGGGCGCATGCATGTACTTGCAGCATAGGTAACTAATACTGTGCTTGAGATGTGCTGAAACACGGCCAGCCAGCTACCAATGCAAGGTCATCGCCAAAAGGCATTAGTGTAACCAAAGAGGCAGATGGGTTTACCGTAATGCATCCTCGATGTCAGTGTCCACTGGGTCCAATTTGAGTCCATCCAAGAACCGTTCACTTGCACCCTCGTAGTCCTGACGATAAACACAAAAAGTGAACGATCATAAACAATTTGCAATGCCAAGAGAAAAACTGTCAGCCATATCCTCTATGTAACCTTCAGTAGCATCAGAGCGTCACCCTGCTGGCGACAAGCTTTTGGCCAGTGAGACCGCATTTTTTTGCATTTATTAGCATCTAGCAAAGCCTTTATTCCGTCGCCCATGTGAAGCCAACAAAGGCTCCTGTCTGAGAACAAGACTGCGTCATCAGGATCAAGCTGCATTGCCTACATTACACAAGACAAATCGACAGTTCAGCTTACTAAGTTTATTTTAACTCAAATTGAATTAGTTAACTGGATAAAACAACAGTTAGGAAGCTGTCAACACTCAAACAAGAAATCTACACATTTTTTATTCATATTAGCCTACATAAAATACAAATTAGCAAGTCTACAAAAGCCAGCCTAACATACATTTACTAAATATATAGCACAATGTTAAAGTACACTCATTTATTCTATTCTAGTCCTAACAAGAAAAATCTGCACATAGCTGCAGAGTAACTTTTGAACTAAATAACTTACATTAAAAAGCTTGCTTTTCCATTATCCCACTCGTTCATTATAGTCATCCCTGTGTTTTTTCCTGACTGTGAGGCAAAGGCCACTCCCTCCCC
>NW_021303917.1:0-1174 GCF_002162155.2 Triticum dicoccoides
CACTCACACTTATCTTGAGGCTTTTAGTAGTTTCCATTTACTTGTCTATGAACTGTATAGGCAACCAAGTAGTCCTTTACCGCGGACGCGGCTATTCGAATAGATCATGATAACCCTGCAGGGGTGTACTTCTTCATACATGTTTCCACCACTTAGCGTCTGCACACGACATGTGCTCGGCAGACTTCAAGCGAAAGCCGACGTGGGTGTAGACCACGACCTACCTAAACACTTAAGCCTCTAGTCCAGGTTTATCGCCTATTCAGGTTCCATCCGCAGGGAGTCCGGCCGAGGTTTCCCATACGGCCCCGAACGATGTGAACAGGGTTCCCGAGATACCTAACGGGTATTCGGTACACCCGGCCACGTACCTACCGCATCACAGCCCACCCCTACGGTCAGCGCTGTCCACGGCCTCTAGTAGACTACAAACACCAGAAACTACTTGCAACTCCTGGACAGAGAGCTAGGGTGAATAAGAAGTCGAGCGGGGTCATATTTCAGGGCCCAATGCATGGTAGTAGCTGTATCTTAAATCACACATACAGATCTCAGTGCTTAAGGTCGGCTTCAATGAAACAACCCACCATGTACTCCTACATGGCCTCTCATCGATACCTTTACCAAATCGTGTTCACCACACCACTCTCATTACCGACATAATCATTTCACTCTAGCCATCACCTAGATGGACCAGACCTGACACGACTCTAAGCATAGCAGGCATAGCAAGGTAGGAACAACACATACATATGGCTCAATCAACTCCTACACATGCTAGTGGGTTTCATCTAGTTACTGTGGCAATGACAGGTCATGCAGAGGAAATGGGTTCAACTACCGTAGCACACAGCAGTTTGAAACGCGTTGTCTTAATGCAGTAGAAGAGAGCAGGAGCGAGAACATGGGATTGTATCGATATGATCAAATGGTTGGTTGCTTGCCTGATGGTTCGATGCACTGATACGGTTCTTCGTTGGGGTAATCACGGTACTCCTCGGAGGCAGAACCTGTCGCAAAGGACACCGATACACAACCATCACCAAACAATGTGCAACAATATGATGCATGCATGAAACATGGCAATATGAGTGTGTTGGGCTAATGCAACTAAAACTAGAAGGGTTTGAACAAATTTGAATCAAAGATTCAAATTTCAAACTCAAACATGGCC
>NW_021303918.1:0-1210 GCF_002162155.2 Triticum dicoccoides
AGACGTGCCACCACCTTTGCAAATACCACAACCGTCACGAGAGGTGCACAAACATCCAAATGCACATGATCAGGTTAATGTATCTATACCACCATTTAATGGCCGTTTTAAACCTGCTTTATATATTGAATGGGAGTTTGACATAAAAAATATATTTGCTTCCCATAATTTCGATGAACATAAAAAGGTTAAGGTTGCGGTTGGTTCTTTCACTGGTTATGCTTTGGTTTGGTGGAGTGAATATTGTCGGTTACACCCTGATTATATACCTACTACTTGGGATGATTTGAAACTTGCCATGCGACATACTTTCGTCCCTGCTTATTATACTCGTGACATGATTAAGAAGTTGCAACACTTAAAACAAGGTAGTGAAACTGTAACAAAATATTATGATGATTTACAAACTACCTTGTTGCATTCCTATTTAGAAGAAAGTGAAGATGATTTTATGGATAGATTTTGGGGAGGATTAAACTGTGATATTCAAGAGATACTAATTCATGAAGAGTGTTATCCTATGGACCATTTGTTTCATCTTGCTTGCAAAGCTGAACAGGAAATAAAACGACGTGTTGGCCACGAGGAGAACAAGCGCACGGTGCACATTCCAAGAGTTGATATGATTGTTCCTTCAACTACTAGGCATACTATGACAACCACATCCGTTGTTGTGAAGACTACATCACCTCCACCATGTGAAACATCGCCCCCGAGAGTGGCTACATCATTTGAGTTGATCATAAGAGGTAATGACAAAGGTACTGATCTTCCATCTCTACATGAGAATGATGAATGCCTTGTCAATTTGAATGCACCATCTGATGAGCTACCCACTACTTTGATCACACCACCTATTTTAGAGGACTACGTTGATAATTTGACTTTGCCATGTGATCAAACAACTGAAATACCAACAATTTTGAGTGCACCCATTGAATTAACTATTGATGCAAAAGAACCAATGTTTAATCATTTTGATATGACCTCTAATCTTGGTGATGATTCTGTGTTGAATGACTTATTGCATGTTTGCTTATTTAAGCATGTTGTAGCATGTAAATTTGATGCAAGTAAGGTTTATTCACCAATGTTGGGATGGTTTAATGATGAATATTGTCAATCTTTTGAAATGAATAAGAGCTTCACTTATATGTGCAAACTGAGTTGCAATATTTTCATGCCTTCTACTTCTTGTGCTAATTTTTTG
>NW_021303919.1:0-1076 GCF_002162155.2 Triticum dicoccoides
CACCTCCTGCCTCCCTGCTTGCCTCCGCTACTCCCTGGAGACGCCACGCGGCTCCCTCGACCCTCCCTCACTCTCCCGCGTCTCTCCCTCCGTCCCTATCCCCCTCTGCTCCCTCTCCCTCTCTGCCCGAGCGGAGCCCGTCGCCACCGACGCCGTTCGCCACGGCCACCAGCCACCCCCTCGCTCCCTCTATGCATCCCTGAGCTCCGCCCTGACCCCGTGGAGCTACACACGCGACGCACGCGACCAGAGGAGGCCGCAGTCGACCGGAGCGTCGTCGTCTTCATCTCCGGTGCCCGGAGATCGCCGTCGTCAATTCACCGTTGCAGAGGCGTCCCCGAGCCCACTCAGCGTCTCGTCCGACTCCCCGTGAGCTCCTCTTCTCTTCCCCTCACTCCCCGCACCTGATTTCGTCCCCTAGCTCCATCTTCCACCACGGCCGAAGCTCGCCGCCGCCGTGCCTCGTCGCCGGCGTGGCCAGAGCCACTGTGGCTCGAAGCCGGGCACACCATCGTGCTCCACACCTCACCAGGAGCACGTAGCACGCACCAACGCCTCCCCTAGCGCCCTGGATCGCCTAACCCGCCGTTGGCCGAACACCGGCCGCCGCTCACGAGCTCGCCGTCGTCGGTACCGGCCACCACAGGCACGGCCACCACCACCATTTGATGCGCACCAGCAAGGGCTCTCCAACGAGCCCAAGCACAGCCTCGCCCGTGCCCTGTAGCGCGTTTCCGGCTCGCGCCGCCGTCTCGGGCCTCGCCGGCGTCATGTCGCCGGTGGGTTTGACCCCACTGACCCGGGATTTGACCCTGCTAATTAACCCTGTGACACTGACAGCAGGGCCCCACCTGCTAATTAATCCTAGATTAGTTTCTGTTTAGTTTTTAACTAATCCTAGTGGCCCCACGCGTCAGCTTTGACTAAGCTGACGTGGCTGTTGACTGGGCCCACATGTCAGCGACACTAATCAGCCCCAGTCACTGACCAGTGGACCCCACTGGTCAGGTTTGACCACCAGCAGCGTCTGTTGACCTGCTGACGTCATAGTGACGCAATGCTGACGCAATAAGTAT
>NW_021303920.1:0-950 GCF_002162155.2 Triticum dicoccoides
GGTTGGTTCTTTCACTGGTTATGCTTTGGTTTGGTGGAGTGAATATTGTCGGTTACACCCTGATTATATACCTACTACTTGGGATGATTTGAAACTTGCCATGCGACATACTTTCGTCCCTGCTTATTATACTCGTGACATGATTAAGAAGTTGCAACACTTAAAACAAGGTAGTGAAACTGTAACAAAATATTATGATGATTTACAAACTACCTTGTTGCATTCCTCTTTAGAAGAAAGTGAAGATGATTTTATGGATAGATTTTGGGAAGGATTAAACCGTGATATTCAAGAGATACTAATTCATGAAGAGTGTTATCCTATGGACCATTTGTTTCATCTTGCTTGCAAAGCTGAACAGGAAATAAAACGACGTGTTGGCCACGAGGAGAACAAGCGCACGGTGCACATTCCAAGAGTTGATATGATTGTTCCTTCATTATAGAGGCGAGGGTCCCGATCTTTCGATGAGATGATGGATATCGCTTTGGTGGAAGTCGACTTTGACGATCCGACTACGAACGTGCGAGGTCGTCGCGCCTTAGCAATCGCTAAACCAACTCCGAGAGGTTATTGACCACGCCGGAGCACGATCAACCTGACCACGAGGGTCTGTTTCCTGCGAGCAAACGAAGAACAAGCAAGAAACTAAGATTGCAATCTGGATATTGCGAATATAAGATGAAAGCTTTATTGATCAAGGTGGGGTTCTGTGACGCCTTTGTCTGGTCGTTGAACACAAACGAAGTACGCGAAGTTGCAGCTATGGCGAACTTTTAATCTAAACAAAACCCCCAAAGTCTAAACGATGCCCTAAGGGCTGTATATATGGAGGAAGAGGGGGGAATTTCGTGGCCCTTGGTGGAGGAGTCCGAAATCAACCCTATCTCTTGTTTCCCCACACATACGGACTCTAAAAATAGCCTATACTTATGTATTTCGAAATTACA
>NW_021303921.1:0-8169 GCF_002162155.2 Triticum dicoccoides
TTTTACATGACAGTTGTATTAGTCCACGTTACACGTAGAAAAAAACTGAAGGACATAAGAGTTGACAGGTTTAGTCCTAGTAGTGATGCTCGTCCCGTTTGTGTCGATTGAGGAATATTCATTGTAACACCCCTGGTATTACGAACTTGTTTAGCACCACGCTTAAGCCTTAAGAGTAGCTAGCAAATAAGCTCATCGCATTTTAAATTTATTTCACGCATAAAATAATAACCAGAATTTAGTTGACTCACTTTGGTAATTAAAAGAAATCAAGTTTATATTGTAAATCAATTTATTCTAGGGCTTGATAATGCCTAATAAGAATTCTAACAAACAAATTGGGAATAAGTTATTATTTGTTATGGCATGAACAACAATTTCTATAACCAAAAATATAATGTAACCAATGTTTGGTGCTTAAATAAAGTTGAAGTACCGAATTGCATTGACGGATAGTTGGGACGGGGTTGTGGAAACGACTGAAGTTCGGGCGAGACGTGTAGCCGTTTTTGCGTCACTTTACAAACCGTGCTTGGCACGTTCCCTGCGGTCGGAGCCTTGGACGCAGCGAGCCGCCTGCGCGAGAGCTCCCTCATCCGTGCTGTTGCTGTTCCCTCGACACACTCGGCACACACCGGCACTGTAAGCTCTTTCTTTTTTAGAAAAGGAAATATATTAATATCACACCTTCTACATTGACTAATGCATAGAGCTATTCTTTATTACAGGCTCAAAGCTCCTTAGATGTATCTTAACCTTAGATCGATGATACACAACAACCGTACTAAATGCCATTCTTATTAGGAACTACCTCTAGCAGTACAGTTTGCGTAGTAATATAACCTCTCGTAATCAATCGTTTGATGGACGCAAAATACCAGGTGAATGGTCCCAGCTGTGAAGATAACGTTCCCTCAGCCGTGCATCGCACCAATCACCGCGTTGTTGACACACTCAGCACACACGGGCACTGTAAGCTCTGAGTATGTTTGTTTCCTAGTCTCCTTTAATCAAAGATATTTTTCTACGCACGTTCCAATCCGAATCATGCCAATACACAAGCAGCCAGACACGCACAGAGGCACAAGCATGCATGCGCACGCTGCACCGAGCACGCGAGCTGCCGTGATGCACGAGCACCTTTTACTTAGAGCACCAGTGACCACTGGCCAATCTCCAGCATAGCTAAGCACGCCAAATGCATGTGTATTATTGAATCTTGCATGTGAATTTTTTATATGAATTTGTATTTCGAAACGTTGCAGTATCCCTGTCCAATTGATAACTATCGTACAAGCACTCTAAAATTAATGACCGCATGTATGTTACTATACATTGACTATTTGCATGGTACCGTTTCTTGACCTACCGAGTTTTTCTTTGTGTGCGTTCTTGTAGACTTAGAGAAAGCAGAGAGGTAGAGAAGGCAACCAAAGGGATTCGAGAAAGAGCGTCTGCGCACGGAGCCGCCGTTGTGCGTATAAAAAAAAGAGGGGCACTGTATTATCGGCAGAACAAGTTAGAGCTCACCTACCGCAGCCTTGGATTCCAGAAATCACGTGTAGAAATCAGCATGCCTAGTGCTGCCGCGTCTGCTGCAGCAATAGACCGAAGCGGAAATCACGTAGTGCTTTAATCAGTGTCGTCTGCGTAGGAATTAGTACACAAGAGAGCTTTATGCTGAGGCAGCACGTGAACGTCCCAGTGCACAAGAGAGCTACCTGGTGCACTGCGTAGGAATCAGTAAGATACCCTAAGAAGGGTATTTTGAGAGTCATCATTGAAGATGCCCTAAGAAGGGTATTTTGAAAACTCTCATCTTACACAGTTTGGGAGGGTCTGTGCAACATATTTTATCATAACCTCTCTGGCTTCATGCAAAAGCGTTCAGGAGTTGTGTCTAAGTCAGCTGATTTTTAGAGAGCAACTTGTACACGAATATATTGTTGCAGCATATCCAAAAAGGGAGTAACTATGACCGACTGTCCATCACTCACACGTCCATACGCCGGCTCTCTGCTCTGCCATACGCAGCCACAGATGCTCGTGGCGCGCCTGCGCCGGCGCCGGAATCCGAAAACGATGTCCGGTCCCAGTTTGCGACCAGGGCGTCGGCGGCCTCCGTGGGGCTGTAGACGTCCCACCACAGATGGCCGCACGCCATCTCCTTGCTGACGAGGGGCCCAGCCCGCAGCACGCCTACCTCGTGTTTGAGCTCGTTTGCACTTCCGTCCGGGGCTATAAATAGGACTACGTACGCACCTGGTTTTATCAGCTTTCATAGAAAGACAACTTACACAAGTTGAGTCAAGTACCGCCCCGCCACCACTAGCTAGCTAGCAATGGCCACACCCACCGATGAACCCACCATCACCATGGAGACCTGCGGCGGTGTCTCCGACGACCCCACCATGGAGACCATCGGTGTCCTCTCCGATGTCCCCATTGTGAGCAAAAGCCTCCCCATAGGCGCCGTCTCCGCCAATTTCAAGGTCACTCGTGGCTTCGGTGGAATCGCGGAGAACGCCAAGGTGAACGTCGACACGCTGTATCTGCGCCAGATCATGACAGGCTGGGACGCGAATCAGTCGGATGTGATAAAGCCCAATGCCGTGACTGGGCTAGGTAAAACTGTTGTGAATAACTGGGGGATCTATGACGGCCCTGGCTCCAAGGCGAAACTGGTTGCCAAAACGCACGGCATGCACACATTTGCCGGCAAATGGAGCAATTGGTTCACCCTGGTGTTTGTGGTCGAAAGGTACGTAGAGTAACTATTATTGTTTTGTTCCACGGTTTTTATTTTACATGTAAGGCCAATAATACATGAGAGTCTACGGGGCATGAAACCACTGCTGAGAATGGCCTAATTATCATCTAGGAGCAAAAGCGATAATATATATTGTGCATGCAGGTTCGAAGCGTCCACTCTTCAGGTTATGGGAGCTAATGATGAGGATGATGCAGATAATGAGTGGGCCATTGTAGGTGGGACCGGTGAATTCACAATGGCTCGCGGCATCATCCAGAGAAGAGTATATAGTGTAACAGACAGTGCATTAACACATGCGCTTACTATTGAATTCTTCTGCCGCATGAAGGAGGTAAGTGTGTAATTAATTTCAGTTTATCTTCTTTGAATCATATATTCTAGTGGTCTCGTTATCTGATCACTTTACATTACATATGCAGTAAAATATTTATCGTTTCTTTTCTGTTATTTCGAATCGAGCTCATTGTTGGAATATGTTATACACTGGGGACCCCTACTATCACATCAGTCTCAATTACATAGCTTAGTAGGTCCTGTAAAATCATATTTGGAGGGCCATTTTTAACCTGTAAATACAAACACCACCTAGGGTTCATTTGTTGCTCCTAGTAGTATTTTTTGTAAATACAAACCACGGTATTTTCTGTACATACAAACCCTACCATGAGACATAAAGAGACCTGGTCTCCCAACTCCCCCTATAAAAGGGGTTGAGGGAGGAGCGGTGGAGGACTCTTCGTTTTTGCCCTATGACTCTGTTTGGCTCTCCCCATTCCTTCACTCTCTCATTTCGTTGGGCTAAACCAACAATCATGAATCATGATGCATGGTCCTTCATATTCAGGTCGTCCCTGCACCTACAAAGAGAGGAACAGTTGGTGGAAATAAAGGCTCCCTGCTTTGGGAAATGGAAGGCAAATCCCAACGTCTAGAAAATGTGACAATCTACCATGTAGGTGCAGTTGAAGGGTTTCAATTTTCCTACGTTGACGAAGACGGGAAAATCCGCACCACTGGCACTTGGGGTCGAGTACATCTTGATCCTTTGCGCAAGACAGAAGTGAGTAGATTTCATATTTTACCATGCATGTGGGCTGTGCTTGTTTTGCAAATTATGTTAGTTTATGCCTGGCTTCAAACTAACCTAAACTTGACACTGATTTACGGAAAATATTATCAAACAGTAAGACTCCAAATATAGGTATATATATAGTATAATGAAAATATATATTACCTGCAAAATCGTACATGCTACGTTTTTTACATGACGTATTAGTTTTGTTATAAGTCAAACATTTGTATATTTCACTATATAGATTCATAACATATATAAGATTTGTCTTTTAGATTTACTTTGGAAAATACTTTTACAGTATATAATTCATATATATGTTGCGAAACTATAAGGATGTTTTGAAAATCATTAGATGGTTATTAACATTTGACTTAAAGCACTGCGACCTATGAAATAAAAGAACAGAGAGAGTATGTATACTTTCTTATTTAGTAGTATGATATAATATAATATCTTATTATATAAATTAAGATAGTTTGACCTAACATTATTTTAGAATTATATGTTTTTGGGAGGTATGGAGTTTGCAGCTGTATATATCTTTTGTTCTGCCACCTAATTAATAAATACTTGATGATACATCGTTTTTTCCTCTTAACTAATTATGTGCTGTTTTACAGATAAAGTTTGGCCCATCAGAGTTTGTGAAAAAGATCAATGGGGCTCAGAGAGGAGGCGGGGCCTGGCTATCAAAATTTGAGATCGTCACCACCCACAAAACGTATGGTCCTTTTGGAAGTGACATCGGCACTCCACAATTCAGCTATACCGTGCCGGAGGACGAGACCGTGGTGGGCTTCTTCGCAAACACTGATAATGTTTTCGTCACTTCAATTGGTGTTTACACCATCTGAATCATTCAGTATTCGACCCAGCTGCAGCCTGCAGCTACCTGCATGTTCCTTTTAATCATCAGAGTGTTTGATTTCTTCCCGTTTCCGCTGTTCCAGCAATAAGATGGCTAGCTAACAAGGGTGTGTCCCCCTTGTCTATGCCGATTGCATTGTGATCTTTCGTAATCAAATCGGTCATGTAACATCTTTCTTTTTCTCTTTCCTTTGCAATGTTCAATGATGTTTTCAGATATTGTTTTATCCATATAGCATCCGCCAATCCGCGTCTTCCCAAGCGTCACTGTATCACTGCTATTGATGGCGACTGACCCCTGGTCTCGTGCTAGTCCACAGCCTCCTACACTCGTGCACAGTTTCCGCGCACCACGACTGCCCTGTTGCCAATACCCGGCAGTCTCATCTCATGGTTTCTGCTCCAACATTCAGCATCGTGTGTGTCCCACCGTAATAGAACTAGTCCAAAATATGCACACACGCCAAGTGTCTTATTGTGGATCTGCTGCACTATGGTCGGGGCTTCTCTCCACAACTCCAGGCTGCTTCGTCTTCCTCTTCTTCCACATGGCAACATCTATGCACGCAGTGTACCACAAGAGATATAGTAGCGCATTAACATGTCTGGCACACTCAAATAGCTCAGATATAGCCCGTGTTCTGCAGCTTCTACTTTGGAGCCGGCTCACCAAATATATACACCGGCTTCCAGTTCTTCTTCCAGGTCCTTCTACGTCAAGAAAATGAAAAAATCGGCCTTTCTCCTCTCGTCCTCCCTCTCCCGACCCCGACGCAGCGACGCGCTCCCGCGCCCCGTCCTCTCCCTCTCTCCCTTCCCCTCTCCCTCGCTCTCTCGCTCTCTCCCATGTTTGAGCAGCCCGAGGAGGAAGAAGGAAAAACACACGCAAGAGCTTGAGGTAGAAGAAGAGCGCACAGTGAGTTTTACGGCACCGTACACACTTGTGCCTTTTCTCTGTTTCTTCTCAACACACACGCAGGGTTTTTTTTGCATCAAACTAAGACTTTATTAATTCAAGATCGTTCGGTTATAGTCTGCCCAAAGGCAATCAAGGAGAAAAACGGGGCTCTGCTCTAGCCAGCACTCCGTACCCTTAGCCGAGCAAGCACGTTGTGCACACAAGTGAGCCGAAGTATTAAACTCCCTACTGACATGGTGAACCGAAAAAGAAACAAAATTGAGGACTATATCATCTAGTTCTCGTAAGATAGGCGCTGCAACCGAGCGAGAGTTGCTTCGCGAGTTTCATTGGGTGACCAGCTCCATGCTATCGACGTCCATTATCACATGCGACATCCCGCGAAGCTGAGCGAAGATCACACCCTCCCGGAAAGCTAGAAGTTCGGCGATGAATGGATCTGAAACACCGGCCAGCGCCTTGCACCACGCCCCTACAGATATGGCAACGGGCACCACCACCAGCTCCGCCTGTAAGTGCATCCGGGAATACCGAACCATCAGTGTTGATGGTAATCCACCCCGCGTCGGGGGGTCTCTGGCCCTGTCCCGCCAGCACCCTGGTGCGGCGAACAGGTAGATCAAGCAACTATAGGGT
This sequence comes from Triticum dicoccoides, assembly GCF_002162155.2. Lineage (NCBI taxonomy): Eukaryota > Viridiplantae > Streptophyta > Magnoliopsida > Poales > Poaceae > Triticum > Triticum dicoccoides. The sequence goes on from NW_021303921.1 coordinate 6,271, forward strand.
TTCAAGAATCCACTTGAGTGCTTGGACAGGATCATATCCCTCTTGTTCATGAGTCCACTTGTTTCTGGAAGTCCATATTGCATGCATGATTGTGATGATCTTGCATCGAGTGTCATCTGTGAACATGGGATCTAGCACAATATCACGTGCCCACGTCAATGGATGCACCCTCGGTAATTGAAGATCAAACCGATCCTTTGCCACAATCAAAAACTGCTTAGCATGTGAGCATGAGATCAACGCATGCATCAAGTCTTCATCCGTTGCTAGACAGATGTCGCACCATCCAATTGGTTTGATATATCGGTGCTTCAGGGTCGAGTAGTCTGGCAAGATACCGCGAAGAACTCTCCACCAAAAAACCCTAACTTTCGGCACCACATGAATTTTACAAATTGCTGACCACAACTGTTTGTTAGTTGATGAAGTATCCGTAGTCATCCCTTCCTCTAGAGAGCTAAGCTCGTTGCAAGTCATTAGAGAGCGATATGCTGATTTAACAGCGTAGTTGCGTGACTTTTCCAGTGCCCACGCCAAAGTGTCTTCCCCTCCTGACTATTCAAAGGAATATTTAGAATTGCCTCAGCATCCTGGTGAAGGAAGTTTTGGCGAACAAGCGACATTCCAGTTTTCCAGTGTAATCATCAATCAACTCCGATACGTGCGCGAGAGGGGCATCCCCTAATCAGCCGACCGGTTTCATAGTGACAGTATCGGGAATCCAAGGGTCGTTCCAGATAGAAATTGAGGAACCATCACCTACCCGATGGATGAGCCCAGTCTCCAAGGCTTTCCTTCCCGCTATAATCGCTCTCCATGTCGAAGAAGCACTCTTGGGGATCGAGGATTAGAGGAAGCTTGTATTAGGGAAATATTTCCCTTTCAGAACCCTTGCACAAAGTAAAGTAGGATTCGTCAGAAGACGCCAGCCTTGCTTGCCAAGAAGTGCCAGATTAAAAACTTGAGGATCCCGAAAACCCAAGCCACCCTTGATCTTTGGCTGTGTCAATTTGTCCCACGCTAGCCAATGGAGGGGTTTCTTGTCCAGCGAGCTCCCCCACTAGTACTTTGCCATCGGCGAGGTGATATTCTTACACACTTTCTTTGTCAGCTGAAAACAACTCATGTTGTAGGTTGGGATTGTGTAACGCCCCCGATGCAACTTTCCATATTCGTAACTCCGACCCTTGCCTTTTCCGGAGATGCGATATGTTATTTTCCTTCGTGGTTGGGTTTTTGTCTTTTGTTTTACTTTTTGTTCTTGTTATGCATCTCGTCTCATGTCATCATCTGCATTTCATTCGCATGTTTTTCAAAACTTGCATCCGTTCGTGCTCCGCCTGTTCTCTCCGTTGTCCGTTCTGAGCCCGACCACACTCGCACGCGCCCGCGGCACCTCCGAAATATTATTTTATAAGTGGCATAAAAATGTTCTCGGAATGGGTTGCAACTTGTCGTGCGGTCTTATTATAGTGTAGACAGGCCGCCTGCCAAGTTTCGTTGCATTCGGAGTCCATTTGGTAGCCCAACCGTTAAACCTACAACCGCAATATAGCCGGTCTATCGTCGGACGTTTTCGGTCTCCGATAATCGTGCCGGGCTGCATTTCTCCTCTCTCTCCTATCAGCCCAAGCCTCTCTCACACAGCCCACTAACCCACCTATCTAACCACCTCCGCTCCGGACCGTTGGATCGAGATCCGATGTCCGAAAACGGAGCAGAAACCCCCTAACCCTAGCCCCAACCCTATATGAACACCCCCTCCTTCCATTTTGGGCAGCCTAGCCCCTCCACCTACCTCTAGCCTCCCCCTCGGGATCCCCGCAGCCGCCAGCCGCCGCTCCCCTCCATTTCCGCGCCTCTCCAACCCTGCTCCGCCACTTGGCGCCGCCGCCGGCG
>NW_021303922.1:0-1716 GCF_002162155.2 Triticum dicoccoides
TTTTTTGACACTAGCGTAGTGACAAAAAACGTCTTACATTATGGGACGGAGGGAGTACAAAGGAAGGAGAGAGCAGATAGTTAATGCTTCAGTCAAAAGGTCATATCTGTGGAAACACTTTGAAATATTTGAGTTAACACAAAACATGCGGCTAAAGTATTTGTCAGATGATCCAATACAAAAGCAAAAAGTCGCTGAATTTGCAGAGTGGATACTACAGATTGGCGATGGGAAAACAACATCAGATGAAGGAGAGGATTGGATAAAAATACCAAAGGACCTACTGCTAGAGAAAGGAGAAAATCGTAAAGAACAAATCGTCAAAAGCATATACCCAAACTTGCTGCAAAAATACCGTGAGCGAGATTACCTAGAAGAAAGAGCAATACTATGTCCAAGAGATGATACAGTCAAGGAAATAAACGACCACATAATGAGCCAAATACAAGGTGAAGAGGTGACATACCTAAGCCTGGACACAGTGTGCAAGGCCACGACAAACACCAACATCATGATGAACATGCAGCCTACTGAGTCCCTCAACACCTTGACGTCCCCAGGAATCCCAGACCATAAGTTAAAACTGAAGGTGGGTTTGCCGGTAATGCTCCTATGCAACATCAACCAAGCAGCAGGTTTATGCAACGGTACATGAATGACAATTACATAACTTGGAAACAAATACAAAGAGACACAAATAATCACAGGAACACACGTCGGCGATAAGGTATACATACCTCGAATAATCATGTCACCAAGCGACTCAAAATGGCCATTTGTGCTGAAAAGAAGGCAATATCCATTATCAGTGTGCTTCGCAATGACGATAAAACAAGAGCCAAGGTCAGTCCTTAAACAAGGTAGGCATATATTTGCCTAAGCAAGTGTTCTGCCATGGACAACTATATGTGGCACTATCAAGAGTGACAAACAAGGAAGGATTGAAGGTGCTGATTGATGACGAAGAATGTCCAACTGAAGATGTCGCAAAGAATATTGTTTACAAAGAGATATTTTAATTGGATGTGCAGTTGATCAAGTCTAGAAAACTATAATTCTCCCTACTCACTTCATGTATGATTATATAGAGTCACAGAAAACCTTACCATACATTATCAACAACACATGTAGCTGGTCGACGTCTTAATATTTTAATTAGTTATTAATCCATATATATATATATATATATATATATATATGTTTGATCTTTCCATAGAATATTAATTTTTTAATCAGTTATTTATCCTTGAATATTTTTAACACGACAAATATCATAGCAGATGAAATAATGAAATCACCAATGGATTCCACCTACAAAGCCACAATCCACAACAATAAAAATCTATTAACGAATAATCTCAAAATCCAAATCTTTTATCGTTCTAGAAAAAGTTCACCAATTAATTGCGCCCAAATAGGCATTACTAATCTGACACACTCTAGCAACCAAATCTCTCTCACGAATGGTTTCCAATTCCCCATATCTCCTCTATTTGTCTCTAAAAAAAGGCATTGGCCTACTTATGTATGTGTACGTATGAATCTTTTATCTTTCAATAGAACATACAAATTTTTGTTCATCAGTTTTCTATCTGTGAACTAACTCTTTCATGTTTGTACAGATAATTTCTTTGTACATTAATATTTCTATAAAATTGAGAAGCAAATTTTTAGAGCAAAAATATATATATCGTACCTTTTTGATTTGGCAATGGA
>NW_021303923.1:0-1724 GCF_002162155.2 Triticum dicoccoides
TTTTTTGACACTAGCGTAGTGACAAAAAACGTCTTACATTATGGGACGGAGGGAGTACAAAGGAAGGAGAGAGCAGATAGTTAATGCTTCAGTCAAAAGGTCATATCTGTGGAAACACTTTGAAATATTTGAGTTAACACAAAACATGCGGCTAAAGTATTTGTCAGATGATCCAATACAAAAGCAAAAAGTCGCTGAATTTGCAGAGTGGATACTACAGATTGGCGATGGGAAAACAACATCAGATGAAGGAGAGGATTGGATAAAAATACCAAAGGACCTACTGCTAGAGAAAGGAGAAAATCGTAAAGAACAAATCGTCAAAAGCATATACCCAAACTTGCTGCAAAAATACCGTGAGCGAGATTACCTAGAAGAAAGAGCAATACTATGTCCAAGAGATGATACAGTCAAGGAAATAAACGACCACATAATGAGCCAAATACAAGGTGAAGAGGTGACATACCTAAGCCTGGACACAGTGTGCAAGGCCACGACAAACACCAACATCATGATGAACATGCAGCCTACTGAGTCCCTCAACACCTTGACGTCCCCAGGAATCCCAGACCATAAGTTAAAACTGAAGGTGGGTTTGCCGGTAATGCTCCTATGCAACATCAACCAAGCAGCAGGTTTATGCAACGGTACATGAATGACAATTACATAACTTGGAAACAAATACAAAGAGACACAAATAATCACAGGAACACACGTCGGCGATAAGGTATACATACCTCGAATAATCATGTCACCAAGCGACTCAAAATGGCCATTTGTGCTGAAAAGAAGGCAATATCCATTATCAGTGTGCTTCGCAATGACGATAAAACAAGAGCCAAGGTCAGTCCTTAAACAAGGTAGGCATATATTTGCCTAAGCAAGTGTTCTGCCATGGACAACTATATGTGGCACTATCAAGAGTGACAAACAAGGAAGGATTGAAGGTGCTGATTGATGACGAAGAATGTCCAACTGAAGATGTCGCAAAGAATATTGTTTACAAAGAGATATTTTAATTGGATGTGCAGTTGATCAAGTCTAGAAAACTATAATTCTCCCTACTCACTTCATGTATGATTATATAGAGTCACAGAAAACCTTACCATACATTATCAACAACACATGTAGCTGGTCGACGTCTTAATATTTTAATTAGTTATTAATCCATATATATATATATATATATATATATATATATATATATGTTTGATCTTTCCATAGAATATTAATTTTTTAATCAGTTATTTATCCTTGAATATTTTTAACATGACAAATATCATAGCAGATGAAATAATGAAATCACCAATGGATTCCACCTACAAAGCCACAATCCACAACAATAAAAATCTATTAACGAATAATCTCAAAATCCAAATCTTTTATCGTTCTAGAAAAAGTTCACCAATTAATTGCGCCCAAATAGGCATTACTAATCTGACACACTCTAGCAACCAAATCTCTCTCACGAATGGTTTCCAATTCCCCATATCTCCTCTATTTGTCTCTAAAAAAAGGCATTGGCCTACTTATGTATGTGTACGTATGAATCTTTTATCTTTCAATAGAACATACAAATTTTTGTTCATCAGTTTTCTATCTGTGAACTAACTCTTTCATGTTTGTACAGATAATTTCTTTGTACATTAATATTTCTATAAAATTGAGAAGCAAATTTTTAGAGCAAAAATATATATATCGTACCTTTTTGATTTGGCAATGGA
>NW_021303924.1:0-915 GCF_002162155.2 Triticum dicoccoides
CATGAAGACACGATGATGGAGATCATGATGATGGAGATCATGGTGTCAAGCCGGTGACAAGATGATCATGGAGCCCCGAAGATGAAGATCAATGGAGCTATATGATATTGGCCATATCATGTCACAACTATATAATTGCATGTGATGTTTATTATGTATTATGCATCTTGTTTACTTAGGACGACGGTAGTAAATAAGATGATCCCTTATAAAATTTCAAGAAGTGTTCTCCCCTAACTGTGCACCGTTGCTACAGTTCGTCGTTTCTAAGCACCACGTGATGATCGGGTGTGATGGATTCTTATGTTCACATACAACGGGTGTAAGACAGTTTTACACAGCGAAAACACTTAGGGTTAACTTGACGAGCCTAGCATGTGCAGACATGGCCTCGGAACACGGAGACCGAAAGGTCGAACACCAGTCGTATGGAAGATACGATCAACATGAAAATGTTCACCGACGACGACTAGTCCGTCTCACGTGATGATCGGACACGGGCTAGTCGACTCGGATCGTGTAACACTTAGATGACTAAAGGGATGTCTAATCTAAGTGGGAGTTCATAATTTGATTAGAACTTTATTATCATGAACTTAGTCTAAAACCTTTGCAAATATGTCTTGTAGATCAAATGGCCAACGCTCATGTCAACATGAACTTCAACGCGTTCCTAGAGAAAACCAAGCTGAAAGATGATGGCAGCAACTATACGGACTGGGTCCGGAACCTGAGGATCATCCTCATAGCTGCCAGGAAACAATATGTCCTAGAAGGACCGCTAGGTGACGCTCCCGTCCCAGAGAACCAAGACATTATGAATGCTTGGCAAACTCGCGCTGATGATTACTCCCTCGTTCAGTGCGGCATGCTTTACAGCTTAGAACCGGGGCTCCAAAAGCGTTTTGAGCATCA
>NW_021303925.1:0-855 GCF_002162155.2 Triticum dicoccoides
AAGGGATTTCATTTTTTCGAACTTATTTGAACTCCATAGTGTTTCTGTGTTCAAAATGCACCATTCAAAGCCACATCATCAATTTACAACCCTTTCCGACTTCATTTGTTATTTTTCATGCATTTACTAATTGTTTTCAACTATAAGACCATGAAATTGAAAAGCATTTGAAATGACTTCTGAAAATGTTCCAAGTTGGCATGGTATCATCATTTCACCCACATAGCATGTGCAAGAAAGTACAGAGGCTTACGGCAAAAACTGGATGCACTTCGTGTACAAAACAGACAATCTCCTTCGAAGTATCAGGATTTCATACGGAAACTCGTCTATAACAAAGGGATTTCATTTTTTTGAACTTATTTGAACTCCATAGTTTTTCTGTGTTCCAAATGCACCATTCAAAGCCACATCATTTATTTACAATCATTTCCGACTTCATTTGTTATTTTTCATGTATTTACTGATTATTTTCAGCTATAAGACCATCAAATTGAAAAGCATTTGAAATGAGCTCTGAAAATGTTCCAAGTTGGCATGGTATCATGATTTCACCCACATAGCATGTGCAAGAAAGTACAGAGGCTTACGGCAAAAATTGGATGCACTTCGTGTACAAAACAGACAATCTCCTTTGAAGTATCAGGGTTTCATACGGAAATTCATCTGTTTCAAAGGGATTTCATTTTTTTGAACTTATTTGAACTCCATAGTTTTTCTGTGATCAAAATGCACCATTCAAAGCCACATCATTAATTTACAACCCTTTCCGACTTCATTTGTTATTTTTCATGCATTTACTGATTATTTTCAGCTATAAGACCATGAAATTGAAAAGCATTTGAAATGAACTCT
>NW_021303926.1:0-1573 GCF_002162155.2 Triticum dicoccoides
CTTTGTTCGAGGTAAACCTAAAACAAAGTCCATAGATATATCCTCCCAAGGAACACTAGGTACAGGCAAAGGCATATATAAACCATGAGGATTGAGTCGTGACTTAGCTTTTTGACATGTAGTGCAGCGAGCAATAAAACGCTCAACATCCCGTCTCATCTTTGGCCAAAAGAAATGTGTAGCAAGTACGTCCTCCGTCTTCTTCACGCCAAAGTGTCCCATTAATCCTCCTCCATGCGCCTCCTGCAACAACAAAAGACGAACGGAGCTAGCTGGAATGCATAGCTTGTTAGCACGAAACACAAATCCATCGTTAACAACAAACTTGTTCCACATTCTTCCTTCTTTACAATTCTGCATTACATCTTTAAAATCATCATCATGCACATATTGATCTTTGATGGTCTCCAAACCAAATATTTTGAAGTCAAGTTGTGAAAGCATAGTATAGCGACGAGACAATGCATTAGCAATAACATTTTCTTTTCCCTTCTTGTGTTTAATGACATAAGGGAAAGTCTCAACGAATTCAACCCATTTAGCATGTCTACGCTTCAGTTTAGCTTGACTTTTAATATGTTTCAAAGATTCATGATCAGAATGTATAACAAATTCTTTGGGCCATAAATAATGTTGCCATGTTTCTAAAGTCCGAACAAGAGCATATAATTCTTTATCATAAGTAGAATAATTCAGACTAGGCCCACTCAATTTTTCAGAAAAGTATGCAACAGGTTTGCCATCTTGTAATAACACACCTCCTAATCCAATTCCACTAGCATCACATTCAAGCTCAAAAGTCTTATTAAAATCAGGAAGTTGGAGTAAAGGAGCATGTGTCAACTTATCTTTCAATACCGTGAAGGCTTCTTCCTGTGCGGTACTCCAAAGAAAAAGCACATCTTTCTTTGTAAGCTCATTGAGAGGTGCAGCAATGGTGCTGAAATCTCTCACAAAACGCCTATAGAATCCAGCGAGGCCAAGAAAACTCCTCACTTGTGTGACCGTTTTGGGCTGCGGCCAACTCTTAATAGCTTCAATCTTGGCTTTATCAACTTCAATTCCCTATGGAGTAACAACATAGCCAAGAAAAGATACTCGGTCGGTGCAAAAGGTGCAGTTCCCAAGGTTACCAAACAAACGTGCATCACGTAGAGCAATAAAAACAGCACGTAAATGTTCCAAATGTTCTTCCAAAGATCTGCTATAAATCAATATGTCATCAAAGTAAACTACCACAAATCGTCCAATGAAAGCACGTAAAACTTCGTTCATTAATCTCATGAAAGTACTAGGTGCATTAGTTAACCCAAAAGGCATGACTAACCACTCATATAATCCAAACTTAGTTTTAAATGCTGTTTTCCATTCATCTTCCAATTTCATACGAATTTGATGGTAGCCACTACGCAAATCAACTTTGGAGAATATTGTAGAGCCACTCAATTCATCAAGCATATCATCTAGCCTAGGAATAGGATGACGATAACGAATAGTAATATTATTAATGCCTCTACAATCAACACACATACGTGATGTACCATCCTTTTTCGGCACTAGAATAATAGGAACA
>NW_021303927.1:0-2581 GCF_002162155.2 Triticum dicoccoides
GGAATAGGATATAATCTACAATGTTCAGACCACCATACACATGCAAAACTAGTGAAAGCACAAACAGCAGCAGCAACCCGTCTCTCCTCGGGATATTGTAAACATGTAAAACGTTGTTCAATTTCTAACTCCCAAGTAAGATATATATCAGGAACATATCTACCCTCAAATGGTGGAATATTCAATTTCAGTTTAGGAATATGCACATCATCTCGTACCTGAGGTGGTGGTGCAGGCCTACCATTACGAATATATACCTGAGGTCGACCTGCTGGTGGTGGTGCTGGTGGGTGCACGTAGTTCTGATTTTGATCAACCTCATCCTCATAATCGCCCGCATACTCATCATCCTCCTGGGTACCAGCAGCAGCAGTAGCAGGAGCCAAAGAAGCATCAATAACAGGAACAGCAGCACCAGAAGTTTGGCCATCCTCAATAGGAACACGCTTCGCTCGTCCATACTAATTCGGAAGGATGCGTTGTTGTTGGTGTTGCAGAGGTGCGATAGGTGCAGCCGGCGGTGGTGGTAAACACGCGAGCAATTCATTAAACTTGCTATCAAGCTTTGTTTCGAACGTCTTCTCCATGCCATCTATCTTCTCCATGGCCTCGTCAAATCTGTTTAGCACATCTTGCACCTGTCAACTCACCATTTGCTGAAATTTATCATGTAGCTGTTTGTTCGTCAGGTTCTCCCAATCAGTCTCATCGGCTTGTGATCCTACCATGGTTAGCAGAAAATAGAAACACACAAGAATATGATCCTACAGACTACTAAGAAGTGGTGGTGGTGTATCACAAACCCGTCAAGCAAAACTCAAATTCTTACCAGTTCTTACCCAGCAGCAGGCGGTGATCGGCAACCGTTGTAGTCAAAACTCTCAAAGCTTGGATAGAGCGATTACCAGGGAGAGTCAAACACACGACGTAGATGTATGTGGAGCTGGGAAGGCTTATAATATGGTAGCAAAAAGGGTTAGCAATAATCAATTCAGAGATGCAAAGTTGAATAAACGCTCAACAACGGTACTGTGCTGGTCCTAGGCTAGACCGTGCTAGAGACGCGAGCCTAGAACACTAACAAAATCACGGCGCTGCACGTAAACAAGGAAAAAGCACACTCTGGAATTTTTTTTTGCTCTTTTTTTTGCGCTTTTTTTTGCGCTGCTTTTTTTTTTGCGAAAAATCACTATAATGGCGAGTGTCTCAAAACTCTTCCTAGGTCAAACTAACAGGATGGGCACGAAATTTTTTCGACCAATTTTTTTGTTTTCGTTTTTTCGACTGCCCGGACCCGAAAACTGGAAACGGGTCAAAAAAACTTCCTATAATGGCACCTGTCTCAAAACACTCAGAAACACCTAAAAATAGGATAGCCAGAATTTTTTTCGAAAAATGCGTTTTCAAAAAATTTTGGGCCTAAACGGAGGGTGGTTTCCGGACTCTTTTTTTTCCGAAACCTACTCCGGCAAGGAAACACGAATCGGAATCTAGATGGATCTCAAAAACACACCTAATATGCAAGGAACTCGGATTGGTGGTGGATATATGGTGGTGGTATATGGCAGCGGTGGTGGTATATGGCAGCGGTGGTAATATATGGATATGGATCGATGGTGGTATATGGATACGGATTGGGAGCGGTGGTGGTAGGTGACAGGGGCGATGATGATGGTGCGGTGGCGGCGTGACAACTTATGAACAGAACTCGAAACTCTAAAAGACTAACGCTAAGACCAGCAACTAGACACGACGATGCAACCGCAAATTCAACAAAGCAAAACCCTAAAAAGATTATGCAAAGGCTCAAATTGGTTCGGATATGATGAACTAACCCTAATTTTTTTTGGCTTTTTCGTGGACTGTAGGTATGAAGAACAGACTCGATCTAACTACGAAAAACTGTAAAATCTCACCAAGCAACCTAGAAATCTGATACCACTTGATAGAGGCAAAGGTGTCCCGTCTTTCGATGAGATGATGGATATCGTTTTGGTGGCAGTCGACTTTGACGATCCGACTACGAATGTGCGAGGACGTCGCGCCTTAGCAATCGCTAAACCAACTCCGAGAGGTTATTGACCACGCCGGAGCACGATCAACCTGACCACGAGGGTCTGTTTCCTGCGAGCAAATGAAGAACAAGCAAGAAACTGAGATTGCAATCTGGATATTGCGAATATAAGATGAAAGCTTTATTGATCAAGGTGGGGTTCTGTGACGCCTTTGTCTGGTCGTTGAACACAAACGAAGTACGCGAAGTTGCAGCTATGGCGAACTTTTAATCTAAACAAAACCCGAAGTCTAAACGATGCCCTAAGGGCTGTATATATGGAGGAAGAGGGGGGGAATTTCGTGGCCCGTGGTGGAGGGGTCCGAAATCAACCCTATCTCTTGTTTCCCCACACATACGTACTCTAAAAATAGCCTATACTTATGTATTTCAAAATTACATGGGCCTGGCCCAATAATAAGGTGACGCAGCACCTAAAATAGCCTCGGGACGAAATTTATGAAGTGGCATCTTGTATATTTCGTCCAAGGCTTCATGCACCCATTATGGTGGCTTCAAAGTCCTAAA
>NW_021303928.1:0-2580 GCF_002162155.2 Triticum dicoccoides
GGAATAGGATATAATCTACAATGTTCAGACCACCATACACATGCAAAACTAGTGAAAGCACAAACAGCAGCAGCAACCCGTCTCTCCTCGGGATATTGTAAACATGTAAAACGTTGTTCAATTTCTAACTCCCAAGTAAGATATATATCAGGAACATATCTACCCTCAAATGGTGGAATATTCAATTTCAGTTTAGGAATATGCACATCATCTCGTACCTGAGGTGGTGGTGCAGGCCTACCATTACGAATATATACCTGAGGTCGACCTGCTGGTGGTGGTGCTGGTGGGTGCACGTAGTTCTGATTTTGATCAACCTCATCCTCATAATCGCCCGCATACTCATCATCCTCCTGGGTACCAGCAGCAGCAGTAGCAGGAGCCAAAGAAGCATCAATAACAGGAACAGCAGCACCAGAAGTTTGGCCATCCTCAATAGGAACACGCTTCGCTCGTCCATACTAATTCGGAAGGATGCGTTGTTGTTGGTGTTGCAGAGGTGCGATAGGTGCAGCCGGCGGTGGTGGTAAACACGCGAGCAATTCATTAAACTTGCTATCAAGCTTTGTTTCGAACGTCTTCTCCATGCCATCTATCTTCTCCATGGCCTCGTCAAATCTGTTTAGCACATCTTGCACCTGTCAACTCACCATTTGCTGAAATTTATCATGTAGCTGTTTGTTCGTCAGGTTCTCCCAATCAGTCTCATCGGCTTGTGATCCTACCATGGTTAGCAGAAAATAGAAACACACAAGAATATGATCCTACAGACTACTAAGAAGTGGTGGTGGTGTATCACAAACCCGTCAAGCAAAACTCAAATTCTTACCAGTTCTTACCCAGCAGCAGGCGGTGATCGGCAACCGTTGTAGTCAAAACTCTCAAAGCTTGGATAGAGCGATTACCAGGGAGAGTCAAACACACGACGTAGATGTATGTGGAGCTGGGAAGGCTTATAATATGGTAGCAAAAAGGGTTAGCAATAATCAATTCAGAGATGCAAAGTTGAATAAACGCTCAACAACGGTACTGTGCTGGTCCTAGGCTAGACCGTGCTAGAGACGCGAGCCTAGAACACTAACAAAATCACGGCGCTGCACGTAAACAAGGAAAAAGCACACTCTGGAATTTTTTTTTGCTCTTTTTTTTGCGCTTTTTTTTGCGCTGCTTTTTTTTTGCGAAAAATCACTATAATGGCGAGTGTCTCAAAACTCTTCCTAGGTCAAACTAACAGGATGGGCATGAAATTTTTTCGACCAATTTTTTTGTTTTCGTTTTTTCGACTGCCCGGACCCGAAAACTGGAAACGGGTCAAAAAAACTTCCTATAATGGCACCTGTCTCAAAACACTCAGAAACACCTAAAAATAGGATAGCCAGAATTTTTTTTCGAAAAATGCGTTTTCAAAAAATTTTGGGCCTAAACGGAGGGTGGTTTCCGGACTCTTTTTTTTCCGAAACCTACTCCGGCAAGGAAACACGAATCGGAATCTAGATGGATCTCAAAAACACACCTAATATGCAAGGAACTCGGATTGGTGGTGGATATATGGTGGTGGTATATGGCAGCGGTGGTGGTATATGGCAGCGGTGGTAATATATGGATATGGATCGGTGGTGGTATATGGATACGGATTGGGAGCGGTGGTGGTAGGTGACAGGGGCGATGATGATGGTGCGGTGGCGGCGTGACAACTTATGAACAGAACTCGAAACTCTAAAAGACTAACGCTAAGACCAGCAACTAGACACGACGATGCAACCGCAAATTCAACAAAGCAAAACCCTAAAAAGATTATGCAAAGGCTCAAATTGGTTCGATATGATGAACTAACCCTAATTTTTTTTGGCTTTTTCGTGGACTGTAGGTATGAAGAACAGACTCGATCTAACTACGAAAAACTGTAAAATCTCACCAAGCAACCTAGAAATCTGATACCACTTGATAGAGGCAAAGGTGTCCCGTCTTTCGATGAGATGATGGATATCGTTTTGGTGGCAGTCGACTTTGACGATCCGACTACGAATGTGCGAGGACGTCGCGCCTTAGCAATCGCTAAACCAACTCCGAGAGGTTATTGACCACGCCGGAGCACGATCAACCTGACCACGAGGGTCTGTTTCCTGCGAGCAAACGAAGAACAAGCAAGAAACTGAGATTGCAATCTGGATATTGCGAATATAAGATGAAAGCTTTATTGATCAAGGTGGGGTTCTGTGACGCCTTTGTCTGGTCGTTGAACACAAACGAAGTACGCGAAGTTGCAGCTATGGCGAACTTTTAATCTAAACAAAACCCGAAGTCTAAACGATGCCCTAAGGGCTGTATATATGGAGGAAGAGGGGGGGAATTTCGTGGCCCGTGGTGGAGGGGTCCGAAATCAACCCTATCTCTTGTTTCCCCACACATACGTACTCTAAAAATAGCCTATACTTATGTATTTCAAAATTACATGGGCCTGGCCCAATAATAAGGTGACGCAGCACCTAAAATAGCCTCGGGACGAAATTTATGAAGTGGCATCTTGTATATTTCGTCCAAGGCTTCATGCACCCATTATGGTGGCTTCAAAGTCCTAAA
>NW_021303929.1:0-10894 GCF_002162155.2 Triticum dicoccoides
GGGGAAGAGTCTCCGGCTAGGCGGCGGTCGGGAGGCTGACGAAGGAGCGTGGGGTTTCGCGGGTTTTGGCGGCCTCGGTGTACAAATGGGGGGGGGGGCGAAGGGGGAGGGGGGTAGCCAAGCTTAGGGACACGCTTGTCTGAAATGTAGGGTAACTTACCAGCATAACCCCATCGGTTTTGACACCGGGATGTGGAGCTTCATTTCCGGCTGAGGGGTAGACGGGGGATCTCGCGTGTCTGGGCTACGGGACCGATTTTGGATGAGGAGAGACTTCTTGCGCGCGTCCAAATTTCGGGATAACAAGGCGCGACACGGGTTGAAGAGGCGGGAGTTGCAAAGCAAGTGAGACAAAAGATACTCGATCTTGAAAATTTCGAGATAACAAGGTGCAGATTCCTTGTTCGGCAGAGCAAACTTAATGTGTAAAAAACAATTCATACAAGACACAAGAGAGTCATGTCCCCTTTTACTATATTGCTATAGATGCCATTGAAAAAACTACAAGAAAAATGTAAAAAAAATGGGAGAACAAGATTACCCTGCACAGTACTAAATCGATTCACACTTCCCTCAACAACAACAAAAAAAATCAATTCCCACCAAAGAAAGAGTAATGTCCCTTTTTATATGATTACAAATGCCAGGATCTCGAATTTCAATTTTTGAATCTACGTTATGTTGAATTCGAATATATCGTTAGGCGACCTTGCGGTTTATAATTGTTGTAGTCGTACATTTTGATCTTCCATCATATATGAACATTTTGCTTGTCGTCTACCTTATGGACTAAATTTGAAACAATTTTCCTTATTTGAATACGATTGTTGTCAAGTTATACAATAATTTAAATATTATCTTGATAACAAAAAACATGCATATAGCAGTAATCATATTTCACTATGAACTACATGTACCATACGCTCTCCAATTCAAATATTTGTATCCATTTTATGTTGAATTCAAATTATAGTACATTATTGGTCTAGGTAGCGAGATGTTCGGGATAATCTAAACCCTGTTTTCATATGTATAATTTTTGGCTGAATTGGGACAAGTTTTGGTATAAGCTTCTTGCAAAACCGGAGATTCTCTGAACAAGCCTCGTGGTTCCGAGAGGGAACGTGTCACCTTTGTGTGCGAAACGATATACGCTGCCTCCCCCCTGATTTTCTTTATAGAGGCAACATAGAACTATATGAGTGCCTTGTTAAATTTTGGAATTATTTCGGGTGCATTTGGCCTTTTTATACATTAATTGAGTTTCTGGACTTTTAATGTGCATAATCTAAATATGAATTGCATGCACATGCTCCGGTGCACCAAAGTGGGTTGAAAAATCACATGTGTGTCCTTGGTTGAATTTCTAGGTCCCATGGAAGAAATGAGAATGAAATTCAAACATCTGGGCGTCATGACTCGGCCGAGAACATCGAGAAACTTAGATTTTAAATTCATGTAAATCCAAAACTCACATGGAAATCATGAAACTTGGCATGGTGTCATGTCATGGCACTAACATGTTGTGGTAAAAAATTGGGCCGATTTGGAAGCTCGTGGTTCTAAGAGGGAACGTGCCACCTTTGAGTGTGAAACGATATACACTGCCCCCCCCTTGAGTTTCTTAAGAAAGGCAACAGAGAACTACATGAGTGCCCTATTAAATTTTGGAATTATTCCGGGTTTGTTTGTCGTTTTTATACATTAATTGAGTTTCTGGTCATTTAGTGTGCATAAGTCAAATTTGAACTACAAGCACATGCTCTCGTGCACCAAAGTTGGTTGAAAAAAATCACATTTGTGTCCTCGGGTGAATTTCTAGGTCCCATGCAAGAAATGAGAATAAAATTAAAACATCTGCGCATCATGGCTCGACCGAGAACATTGAGAAACTTGGTTTTAAAATTCTTGTAAATCCAAAACACGTCTGAAAATCATGAAACTTGGCATGGGTGTCATGTCATGGTACTACCATGTTGTGGTAAAAAATTGGCCGAATAGGAACAAATTTTGATATAAGCTTCTTGCAAACCGAAGCTTCTCTCAAGAAGGCTCGTGGTTCTGAGAGGGAACGTGCCACCTTTGAGTGTGAAACGATATACGCTGCCCCCTTGAGTTTATTTACAAAGTCAACATATAACTACATGAGTGCCCTGTTAAATTTTGGAATTATTCCGGCTTCGTTTGGCCCTATTTACACATTAATTGAGTTTTTGGTCATTTAATGTGCATAATTCAAATTTGAACTACAAGCACATGCTCCCGTGCACCAAAGTTGGTTGAAAAATAACATTGTGTCCTCTGGTGAATTTCTAGGTCCCATCCAAAAAATGAGAATAAAATTCAAACATCTGGGCATCGTGGCTCGGTCAAGAACATTGAGAAACTTGGTTTTAAAATCATGAAACTTGGCATGGTGTCAAGTCATAGTAGTACCATGCCGTGGTAACAAAAATTGGCCGAATAGGAACAAATTTTGGTATAAGCTTCTTGCAAATCGGAGCTTCCCTCAAGAAGGCTTGTGGTTCTGGGAGGGAACGTGTCATCTTTGTGTGCATAATTCAAATTTGAAATACAAGCACATGTTCCAGTGCACCAAAGTTGGTTGAAAAATCACATGTGTGTCATCGGGTAAATTTCTAGGTTCCATGCAAGAAATGGGAATGAAATTAAAAATTTTGGGCATCGTGCCTGGGTTGGAAACATTGAGAAACTTAGTTTTTTAATTCCTGTAAATCCAAAACATGCATGAAAATAATGAAACTTGGCTTGGTGCCATGATATGGCACTAACATGCTGTGGTAATTTTGCAGTCCGATTTGCGAAGGAGCACACATTAACAATCAACAAAGTCATTTTGGAACAAGTGATGTCACGTTACAATCGGAAACACAAGTATTATTGAAACCGTGGGCATTCTAATTACTAGTACCATTTACCTGCCGCCATGCGTCCCCATTTTTTATTAGCTAGGAGGCGTCGTTTAGGGTAGCTATTTGAGTACGAGAGGCGTGCGATCAGACCCCTCCGCGTGCTTATCGGGAGGAGAGCCCTTTGACCTCCATCTGCCGTCCACCTCTCCCCCAAGGTCTCCATTAATGGCGCCCGAGCCTCTGTTTAATGGCTTGGGAGGTCCTCCGACCCTTCTTCCTCCCTGTCGTATTGTCCGCAGGTCCGACCTGCCGCCACCGAAATCCCAACGACCCTCAGGTATAAGTTCTTCGAAAGCGGCCTCACATAGGTCTCTTGGTTGAAAAGGGAAATTATGGGAAAACATAGTACAAACTGGATAAGGAACAGATCTATTATTGGTTGAAAAAAGGATAGAAAGTGGTAGCTGGTGGACAAGTCAACAGAGTATGTCCAGGATTATATTTGCTTCCATCACATAGTAAAAGGTCTCCAGGATTAGATTTGCTGCCCTCACATAGTAGAATGTCTCAGGATTAGATTTGCTGCCCTCACATAGTAAAAGGTCTCCAGGATTAGATTTGCTGCCCTCACATAGTAAAAGGTCTCCAGGATTAGATTTGCTACCCTCACATAGTAAAAGGTCTCCAGGATTAGATTTGCTGCCCTCACATAGTACAAGGTCTCCAGGATTAGGTTTGCTTCCCTCACATAGCATGAACAAACTTGACATCACCACTTTATGCCTCCTTGTAGGTACATTGTGCTGATGCGTCCACTGTTGCATGTCCTTATACCAACCTTTTGCTATTGTTAATGTAAGGGCGCATGTAAAATAAAGCGATCACACTGTTACCTTAGGGACATGTCTAACCAATGTTATTGTTAATCTAATGCCTCAAGTGATAAGATGCAATTAAACTGTGTTACAAATGGCACTCCTGCTGTTTTCCCCAGTATGATAAGTAAGTTGCTCCTTTGCGCTGCTGAGTGTCCTGGTGTCCCCACGGTCCCATGCCCTTAAACCAACTCTTTAGCTGCTGTTGATTTACCGTGTCTGGTAAACAAGCAATGCCACCATTAAACTAAACCCATATTTGAGGAATCTCATTGTTGATCGTAATGCTTCTGGTAACATGAAGCATTGCTGATGTTTTAAAATTTCTACTGTCCTTGCGTGATTACCATGAACATAATTAAGATGCTTCTTTTCATTTTGTATATGTTTCGTATATTCTTATTGACCAGCAACTGTTTACTTTCTATCTTTTTGTGCAGATAGGGATATCCATTTCACGTTGTTGCTATTGTGACCTTTTGGTGAACCGCACAAAACACTTTTTTTGGAATGAGTATCTTGTGCAGTTCAACTAAAATGTCATGTGGGCAACATCTCTCAATTTTGGTGGAACTGCACAAAATGGTGATTGGAGTTTCCAAAATCTCCGTCAAGTTCTGCTGGTAATCTCGTGCAACATTTTATTAGCCTTTGCAAGATGGAGCCGTCACTGTCACCACAATGGCACTTTATTTTAGTGGAACTTCACAAGAGGATAAGAAAATTATAGTTGCACCTTACATGAGCCGGACAGCCAACCTTAATGTTCCTCAATTTTAGTGCAACTATTAAAGAAGAACCTTCCAGCTCACGAGAGCAAGTACTTCTTGCTAGCTGAATGATGCAATCTTTGCTTCATTTTAGGTGAACTACAGAAAAAGGCGCATGAATTGAATCATGGAACTCCAGGCAGACCTCATCCTAGTGGAGCTGCAGGTTGAGTTCAAGGAGGCCACTATTAAAGCGAAATCATGCTCTCATGTCTCCTTGTTTGCGCTGTGCAAACAGGAATACTCAACTACAAATGTTGTGACGGTCAAGAGCATTCGCCAAGTTCTTCGATTGTGTGACATGGCTAGCCAAGATGGATTTAACCCCAATATTCACTTTATCAGAAGGCTCTAATGGGTTGGTTCTGAATCTTGCAAGCTGGGAATCAATGAGATGTGTAGGCATCTTTTTTGTACTTATTTGAATCTTATTTGTTGGTTCTGAATCTTGCAAGCTGGGAATCAATGAGATGTGTAGGCATCTTTGTTGTACTTATTATTTGGATCTTATTTGTTGGTTCTGAATCTTGCAAGCTGGGAATCAATGAGATGTGTAGGCATCTTTGTTGTGCTTATTATTTGGATCTTATTTGTTGGTTCTGAATCTTGCAAGCTAGGAAACACGGCATGATGATGCAGAGGACAACAACCATAACAAATAGTTCAAACTTGGTAGTATTATCTTTGTGAAAGTGCGACAAATGTGCTGATCGTGTGCGTCCTGAGAATAATAATTCTAATTGTTGTGCATGTTGATCCTGTGGCACTTATAGAACGATCAATTGCAATGCTTGTTTTAAGTATAAATTTCTATTAAAGCTAATTAAATTTAAGTAAAGTGACCACTAACTCCTATTATTACAGTACCAATACAGACCCGCTCGTGAACCGACGTGTGGCCGGAGTAGGTTTCTTAATGGAGGCGTTTGGATGCGCCGAGGGTGCATCTTCTGTCGGGCGTGCAGCGGACAAGGGAGGGGTAGTAACTGTTGTCGCCTGTACACACTTAGCTTACTATTGAATCCAGTTCCCCAAGAGCTGAAAAACGAACTGCTGCCGCCGCCTACACACTCGTTCACTCGAGGAGACTCCAATGGCGATCTGAGGGGTGAGCCTTCTGGATATGGACTTCAGCAAGGAGTTCCCCTTTGAGTTCGCCGTTCAGTCCTATGGCTGCACCAAGTTGAATGTGATGTACACCAATGATACGGACTCGGTGAAGGTCTGCCTCGCCTCAGTCCTATGGCCGCACCAGGTTCTGGAGCATTCACCTGTTTCATCGGCAACACCGACTACATGCACCTTCGCTACAGTGGAGAGAAGGAAGAATGCGACGATTCGGCCATCTGGTGGAACAAGCTTGCCGACATCCAGAAGCAATACAAGATCATCAGCAACGGGCAGGAGAAGGACTCCATGGTTGACCTCGCTGAGACCATCATCGACCCCTGATATGCCAACATGAAAGAAGACAACGATACCAAGGACCTGAACACGTGGGAGGTACCTCTCAATCTAGCCTACATAACCTATGCAGCCAAGGACGCATATGCATGCTACGACATGTACAGCCAGATCTTGGACATGAGGGCATGCCTGCTTCCCGTAACCGATGACTACACGGACAGCTGCAACGTCATGATCAAGCGTGCGAGGAAGGTCTAGATGTTGTACTTTATCTATTCATAAGCACTTTTATCATCTGAGTGTTTCATGCATTAGCCTATGTGTCGTAATTATCTGTTTTGTCCGAAATATTTCATTTAAGAACCCATTAACCTGATTGCTTTTTAGTGGCTATTTGCTTATGTATGTAACTAGTTCACTCGGCTGCCGTGCTTTGAATCACCTTCCTCCCAACATATCCCCCTCCTCAGGTGGATCCATCAGGTCTCTGAATTTTCTCCCACTTTCTTTTTCGATGTAAACTGAGTTTTCTCCCAGTACTTTTCCCCAGAACCAACTCAACTGTCCCACGTCTAGCCTAAAAAATAATAATACCCCATGTACTATTAAATCATCAAATATAAATGATATTTTATTTCATAAGTTGAAAGTTCTTACAAAATAATAATAATAATTGTTTATATATAACTTGGCAAGTTAACTCCTAGTGATTGCATACATAAGCTTGCAAAGATTTTACTGACCAATGCAGCAATAGACGTGCAATTATGTGTTTATGTTTTTATAACATTTCTCCATCTAGCCCAACATGATATTTTCACCTAGCTCAGCAAGTTCACATATTTCGAGAAAAATGCAAATGGGATTTAAACGGGCTGCATAGATGCTACATCATTGTTTCACTCAGCCCACCAAATGGACTAAAAAAACAAATGGACTGGTTGACATGTGGGCCAGTAGGTCGAAGCCTAAGAAGGCGTTGGATTTACATCCAACGGCCGACATTCTTCTTAAATCTCTCGTCTTCTTCCCCCAGCGCTGCCGAAACCGCCTATTCCAGCCTTCGGCGTCCAGCGACGTTGTTTTGCGCTCCTCAGCGAAATGCTACCCCAACGACGACCAGGCCATCCGTCCACTCCGCACCTCCTGTTATTCTCTGCCGAGTGTAGGCCCACCCCACACCCGAACCAGTCAAGTTTCCCACTCCTCTCCGTCTGCGACTCCACTGCCGCATCTTCCCCATCTCCGAGTCATTCCAGTCTGGGGCCTCGCCGTCGTCCACCGCCTCGGTGCGCTGGGCGCGGCGTGGTCAACATACGAGAGTCATCGGAAGAGGACTGTACGTGGAGATCCTGACGGCTGGGACCCCCAAGCTCCATGGTCGCACTCAAGGAAAGTTCCTCCTTATTACGCACTATACGCGGACTGTACGTGGGAAGGGCTTCTGTATTTCACAAAAAAACGTTTCCCCCGCTGACAGGTTGGAGCCACCAGCTATATCTTCGCACAAAAGGAAGTGCCTCCTTATTACGCACAAAAAAATGAATACCCCCCTGCTAGTTGGGACCCACCATAGTGGGTGGCTGACTTGTGGGCCTACTAAGTTGATGAGGATGGAGGGCATTGTCAACTTAGTCGATATGAACGATTCTAGCTCCAGTGACCGTACAACGTCCATCCAACGGCCATAGTGCTTCTTCAACCTCTGGTCTTCTTGCTCCAGCCGCCCAAAGCAGCGCAGGTCGTGCCGCGTGCTCCTGCCTCTCGTGGCCGGCTGTGATGCCGCGGAGGCCTCACCGCCCCCTACTACTCCCACCGCTGGCCCAGGGCATGCCTCTACTCACCCACACCCCCTGTTATTCTGCGGCGACGGCAGCCTCACACCGTAGCTGAACCAGTGAACCCTCGCACCACTCTCCGCGTCGGCATCCACTGTCGTGTCTTCCCCGGCTTCGTGTCGTCCCCTTCCTAGGCCTCACCCTCATCCTCCGCCTTGGTGCTCTTGGCGTGGCCTGGTCAATGTGGTCAACGACCGACTTCCATCGGAAGAGTACTATACATGGAGAGGCTGACAGCTGGGTCCATGGCCGCAGCTGGGTCCACGGCCACAGCCCAGTTTTTTTGTGATTTGCCAAGTAAGTCGCTTTGTCAGGCCTGTTGGGCTGCAAATCTTTCAAGACGAGGAGAGCTTCATTCGGCTGGCCAAGAAAATGGCCTATCAGTAATGAGAAATAGGTTGTACATTTATAAAACACATCAAACCGACAATTAGTTTCAAATATTTTTTTTTTCATTTTGAGATTTTAAATTGCATTTATTTTTATGCGTGGACAATTTGTTGGATTTCATATCGATATACATTTATTTTTAAAATCATTTTGAATGTGACTCGAAATTTCAGGATTAAAAATAGTTCGGACCGCACCGAAATATGCAAAATTTCGTATAGTTTTTTAACCATGGCCACACTATGGGCTGTAATGCTAACAAAAAGAATATGGGCTCCAAAAAAACCTTAAGAATTAGCAAATGGGCTGTAAATTATTAGAAATAATGGCAGATGGGATGTATGCTGTTTTCCACAGATTTGAGGCTTTCCCAAAAAAGGTTGACGCACAAGCAGTGACTGTTGGATTTCCATCCAACGGCCGTCGTGCTTTTTCAATCTCTGCTCTTCCTGCTCCAGCCGCTAAAACAAGCACCGGCGGGACTGCCTGCTCCCTCCTCCCCGCGGCCGGCTGTGCTGTCACGCAGGCCTCACCGCCCCACCATATTCCCATCGCTGGCCTAGCCATCCCTCTACTCACCCACACCTGCTGTTATTCTCCGGCGATGGCAGACGAACCAGTAAACGCTCGTACAATCGTACTCCCCTCCGCGTGGGAAACAACTGCCGAGTCATCCCTGCCTCCGTGTCGTTCCCTTCCTAGGCCTCGCCGTCGTCCATCGCCCTGGTGCTCTTGGGTTGGCCTGGTCAACGTTGTCAACGACCGACATGCATCTGAAGTGGACTGTACGTGGAGAGGCTGACAGCTAGGTCCATGGCCGCACGCAATGAAATGCCTCCTTATTACGCGCAAAATAATGATTCATCCACCTGACATCTGGGACCCACCAAAATGGCCTCTGTATTTCGCGAAAAAACGTTACCACCGCTGACAGCTTGGACCCACCAGCTATATCTTCGCACCCAAGGAAGTGCCTCCTTATTACACACAGAAAAATGAATACTCCCCCTGCTAGCTGGGACCCAGTATAGTGGCAGGCTGACTTGTGGGCCTACTATGTTGACGGGGACGGAGGGCTTTGTCAACTTAGTCAATACTCCAGTAACCGTACGATGTCCATCCAATGGCCGTAGTGCTTCATCAACCTCTGGTCTTCGTTCTCTAGCTGCCCAAAGCAGCGCCGGTCGTGCCGCATGCTCCTGCCTCCCGTGGCTGGCCGTGATACCGCGGAGGCCTCACCGCCCCCTACTACTCCCACCGCTAGCCAGGCCATCCCTCTACTCACCCACACCCCCTGTTATTCTGCGGCGACGACAGCCTCACACCACAGCCGAACCTGTGAACCCTCGTACTCCTTTTCACGTGGGCATCCACTGCTACGTCTTCCCCGGCTCCATGTCGTCCCCTTCCTAGGCCTCGCCGTCGTCCACCGCCGTGGTGCTCTCGGCGCGGCGTGGTCAATGTGGTCAATGACCGACTTCCATCGGAAGAGTACTGTGCGTGGAGAGGCTGACAGCTGGGTCCATGGCGGCCGCAAGGAAGTGCCTCCTTATTACGCGCGAAATAATTATTCCTCCACCTGACAGCGGGGACCCACCGGACGGGCCACCGTATTTCGTGAAAAAGACGTTTCCCCCTCACTACTGGGACCCACCAGCTACACCTTCGCACGCAAGGAAGTGTGTCCGGGCAAAAAAAACGATTCGCCCCCCTGACTGCTGGGACCCACCAGCTACATCTTCGCATGCAAGGAAGTGCCTGACAGTCGGGACCCACCCGGTCGAAGCGTACGTAGCGTTGTCATTCTGGTCACGAACGTGTACGTACATATATACTGGTCGATGTAGAGGCGCGCACGTGTCGTAGTAGAGGCGTACATGTGTCGTAGTAGAGGCGCGCACGTGTCGTAGTAGAGGCGCGTACGTGTCGTAGTAGAGCCGCGCACGTAGCATGTACACGTACGTACAGCGGCCAATGTGCAAGAGAGAAAATACGGCCACGTATGTGTACATACGTGCGGGGTGTCGAATGCCTACTCGCGCATACGTACGGCCAGGGCTCGTGTACATGGCTGGGTCGGAATGGAGAAACAACGTCATCATCGTGTTCATGGGGAGCCAACCGGCTGGGTCGGAACGGAATGCGTCGTCGGGTTCATCGGGAGGGCTTGGATGGAATAGGCGATGGAAAGGAGGCCTGGCGTACCGCAAAACAGAGGAAACGGCCTTGTGTTCGACCGGCGACATTCGAAACAGGATCCTGTTCATCGGGAGGGGTCTGGCGCAAAACAGAGGAAACGGACATCCTACGGTCGAAACGGGGGTCCTGTTGATCTGGAGGGGTGTGGCGTACCGCAAAACGGACGAAACGGACTTGTGTTGGAGCTCTACGGTCGAAACGGGGGTCCTGTTCATCAGAAGGGGTGTGGCGTACCACAAAACGGGACTCCACGGGATACTGTTCATCTCCACCGTCGACCTCCTCCAGCCTCCATGGGCTACCGTCGACCTCCTCCAGCCTCCACAGGCTCCTGTTCATCCAGCCTCCACCGCGCGCTACTCCACCGGCTACTGTTCAACCACCCCTCCACGGGCACCCCTCCATCGTCTACTGTTCATCCAGCCCTCCATGGGGTCGTCCTATTCATCCTGACCTCCACGGGGTCCTGTTCATCCTGCCCCAACCGGCTCGATCGAGGCAACGCCATGGGGTCCTGTTCATCCACCCCCACCGCTCACTGT